>NC_074677.1:24732697-25032697 GCF_029448725.1 Salvelinus fontinalis | reverse complement strand
ATGTTAGAGCTGTGTTTGATGTTAGAGTTAGTGCACGTAGCATCTCTGTAGTCACGGTTCGTTGTTAGTTTATTGTTTATTTGTTTTTGTCTTTGCTAAGTTTCACTTTATTCATTAAATTATGTGGAACTCAAAATTTGCTGCGCCTTGGTCCGATCATTATTCCAACGAACGTGACAGAAGTAGGCCTATAGGCTACCTCGCCTGCGTACAAATGTAGGCATATTAATGTGACCATTTGGGATATTTCTGATTGGCTTAATTCACCACCACTAATAAGCTGTGGAGCTTCTCAAAGTAATGTTTTCTTCACCTTAAACAGCAAGCAAACAAAGTTTGTTTTTACATCCATTGAGAAAATAGTTTCTCAATATATTTTTTAAAACCTTTGCAGTGCTCTCCCTTTCGATAACCACTCAGCGTGAAAGGGAAAATAGCATGCTCTGATCCAGTGAAAACGTCATAAAATAGGCCTTCCTGATTACTTCTTATAAGAGCTTGACTTGCACTGAAATAGGTTCCGGTCCTCATTTTGGGTGCTGGTACTGTTTGTATTTAGTTGCAGGAGCTCCACAATACTTTTGAGCTAATATTCTATAAGAGGAACAGGAGCTCAAGCAGTAGAATATTTGAGGTGTCGGTACTCAGCTCCGGTGAGCTCCTGCCCAAGTTAAGCACTGCTTCTTATCCCTTGTGCAAATAGCTACAGCTGTGTCTGTCCCAAGCTCACTGGCGTGGGAAACTGAGGGCCCAGAATATTTGATTAAATCTCGCAAGTTCGCTAGTGCAAGCTTCTGGCCTAACCCAAGTTAATAGTTGTTTCAAGTTCGTTGCAGACAGGCCATGCGTAGCCAATGTGATTTCTAGGATATTTATTTTTATCTGGATATTTTCTACCTGCAGGCTGCAATGTTTTTATTTGTTGGCTTTATGTAGGCTATTTTGACATAGTTGGCAATGGCAATATAAGTTACTTTTTAGTTATGTATCATTTTCATTTAGATTTGGATTGAATTTTGATTAACCAAATGACAACGATTTTGAGGTATGAAGACGTCATTATAAATTAAATTAAACAGGTCCACGAAAATGTGCATATGAAAATCATAACTGGCACACAGATCGGTAGAAATTGTAAGCAAATTGGCTTTTCATGTGAGAAAGGTTGCAGACTCCTTGTGTAGCCTATTACCAGCAACTTTGGCAGCATAATGGCAGAGTCTGTGAAGGCCAGCAGGAGCGGGAGGAGAATGTTTGGGTCAGGTTAAGTTTTTTCCTCTTCTGGTTATCTAGATCTCTGGCTCCCTCTTGAGTCATTTGTGTCTTATTTCATCAAACAGTAAGCTTAAAGCATCAGACAAGCTCAATAGATATAGTTGATTTTATTAAGACACATAGTATGTTTAAATATGGAAGAATACACAGTAAAAACATTTGACCAATCGCTTGGTCGAAAGAACAGACGACTTTCGGTCGACCAAGATTGTAGTTAGTTGGCGACAGCCCTTGAGCAAATACTGTCCAAATCCATATGGAGGGGAGTGTATGTCCAAAACAAATGTATTCCCGTTGCACACATTTCAACGCATAGAAATGTGTATGTATTCTATTACCAGGTTATAAATTGTTATCTGGCCACACCTGAGGAAAATGTTTTATGTTTTCCCACCCAGGTGTTCCGCAAACAATTTAAACACAATCAAGTTGTAACTGTTCTCGATTACACATAGTAGGCCAAGTTGTTTAAATTATGGTTGGTTGTGGTTGCAAAAGCAGCAGTGTAGCGGCAGGGCTGTTGATGTGGGTCTAAGATAATTGGTGAGCGATATGCCCTATTAACCCAGGCTAAGGATTCTGGGTGCTTCAGTTTTACTCTGTTCTCTGTGTCAATGCTGCAAAGACAAATACACTGATACGTCTACTCTACTGGCTTGTAGTTTGCTTTTCAGAGAGAGGGATATATCCCTTTCGCACTAAGGTGTTTTTCCCGCCAACTTTACCGTACCGCCAACTTTTTCTGTCTTTTCTTTAAATCTGTAAAGGATTGACGATATCAAAGCCAATATCTTTATTTCTGCCAAACAACCTATTAATCATTTCAGTAAAGTTCTGCCTACGGTTTAGTGTGAAAAGTAGACACAATGCTGAGGTGGCATTAGCATGCACTACGCTCTTAAACTTTTGATGGTTGGGTTGCTAGGCAACATCCTTTTACCTGTTTTAAACTTTGCATGCCACTTTTCCCATCTATTCATATAGCCAACCACTAGGCATGCAGTGGATGGCTCTATAAAGAATTATTGTGGGAATAAATATCACAGAATTACAAAAATATTGGAATAAAGTAGGTTAATGCAATTGAAGACTTTACCAAAGTCATCCAATCCTTGTAATACATTTGAAGCAATAGCCTACCAGCATGTGGTCAACTAGATTATAATTTTAGCACCATGTTGATTGGAGACACGTCTTGATAAAAAAGCTGATACCGATTTAAGTCGGACGATTTATATATTTTTATATTGTAATAATGACAATTACAACAATACTGAATGGACACTTTTATTTTAACTTAATATAATACATCAATAAAATCAATTTAGCCTCAAATAGATAATGAAACATGTTCAATTTGGTTTAAATAATGCAAAAACAAAGTGTTGGAGAAGAAAGTATAAGAGCAATATGTGCCATGTAAAAAAGCTAACGTTTAAGTTCCTTGCTCAGAACATGAGAAAGCTGGTTCCTTTTAACATGAGTCTTCAATATTCACAGGTAAGAAGTTTTAGGTTGTAGTTATTATAGGACTATTTCTCTCTATACCATTTGTATTTCATATACCTTTGACTATTGGATGTTCTTATAGGCACTATAGTATTGCCAGTGGAACAGTATAGCTTCCGTCCCTCTCCTCGCTCCTACCTGGGCTCAAACCAGGGACACATCGACAACAGCCATCCTCGAAGCATCGTTACCCATCGCTCCACAAAAGCCGCAGCCCTTGCAGAGCAAGGGGAACAGCTATTTCAAGGTCTCAGAGCGAGTGACGTCACCGATTGAAACGCTATTAGCGCGCACACCGCTAACTAGCTAGCCATTTCACATCGGTTACACCAGGCTAATCTCGGGAGTTGATAGGCATAAACAGCTCAGTGCTTGAAGCACAGCGAAGAATTGCTGGGAAATGCAGGAAAGTGCTGTTTGAATGAATGCCTACGAGCATGCTGCTGCCTACCACCTCTCAGTCAGACTGCTCTATCAAATATCAACTCATAGACTTATTATAACATAATAACACACAGAAATATGAGCCTTAGGTCATACATATGATCAAATCCGGAAACTATAATTTCGTAAACAAAACATTTTCAAGAAGTGACACAATTTCCCTAGTTAAAATAAATTAATGTTAGCAGGCAATATTAACTAAATATGCAGGTTTAATGATATATACTTGTGTATTGATTTTAAAGAAAGGCATTGATGTTTATGGTTAGGTACATTGGTGCAACGACAGTGCTTTTTTCGCGAATGCGCTTGTTAAATCATCACCTGTTTGGCAAAGTAGGCTGTGATTCGATGAGAAATTAACAGCCACCGCATCGTTTACATGCAATGCAGGACAAGCTAGATAAACTAGTAATATCATCAACCGTGTGTAGTTAACTAGTGATTATGTTAAGATTGATTGATTGTTTTTTATAAGATAAGATTAACGCTAGCTATCAACTTACCTTGCGTAACAGGTAGTCAGCCTGCCACGCAGTCTCCTCGTGGAGTGCAATGTAATCGACCACAATCGGTGTCCAAAAATGGCCATTACCGATTGTTATGAAAACTTGAAATAGGCCCAATTAATCGTCCATTCCGATTAATCGGTTGACCTCTACTCATGATCATCTGTCTAGTTGGCTCATTTATTAGAACATGCCATGTTATGTAGTTTAACAAGTGGGTTATTTTGCTCTTCACTCGCTGTCGCCTAATAGCCTAGCCTAGGCCTACTCCCGACCAATTGCCTATGACTTCATTGTCTATCTATTTGTTGTCTCATCTATCACTAATCAGAAACATTTAGCATGCAATAATGGAGCCTAAATCAAGAGTAGGCCTATTATTTTGCTCGATCGCGTAGGGGGTACGCCCAATTTTTTTATTTTACCTTTAATTTTTCTTCACATTTTCAAACAGTCCATTTATATTTTCCAACGGGGCTATACATTTGGGTGAGGTTTTTCTTCTCGCCTGAGTAGCCTTGTTTCACTGCCAAAAATAAAATTAAACCATCTAGTGTTCAGCGAAATAACAACACAATGTCAAATACAGGTAGCCTAATCAAATCATTTACATCCAATCACATTAACCGTTACTCTCTCGCGGGAATTCCACTAACGGTCCTTATGTAGCCAAACGTAGCTGCTGCTCATGTTGGTATCTGTACTGATGGTGCAAAAACCATGACAGGGAGACATAGTGGACTGCAGTATCCACCGAGAGGCTCTTGCTGCCAAGGGAATGCCTGACAGCTTGAAAGACGTTTTGGACACTACAGTGAAATGATTAACTTTGTTAAATCAAGGCCCCTGAACTTTCATGTATTTTCTGCACTATGCAATGATATGGGCAGCGACCATGTAACGCTTTTACAACATACAGCACTGGTTATCAAGGGGCAAAGTATTGACACGTGTTTTTGAATTGAGAGACGAGCTTAAAGTTTTCTTTACTGACCATCATTTTCACTTGTCTGACCACTTGCATGATGATGAGTTTCTCACAAGACTGGCCTATCTGGGTGATGTTTTTTCTTGCCTGAATGATCTGAATCTAGGATTACAGGGACTCTCCGCAACTATATTCAATGTGCGGGACAAAATTGAGGCTATGATTTAAGAAGTTGGAGCTCTTCTCTGTCTGCATTAACAAGGACAACACACAGGTCTTTCCATCATTGTATGTTTTTTTGTGTGCAAATGAACTCAAGCTTACGGACAATGTAAATGTGAAATAGCAAAGCACCTGAGTGAGTTGGGTGCGCAATTACTCAGGTACTTTCCCGAAACGGCTGACACAAACAACTGGATTCGTTATCCATTTCATGCCCTGCCTCCAGTTCACTTACCGATATCTGAACAAGCCTCCTCGAAATTGCAACAAGCGGTTCTGTGAAAAATGTATTTAATCAGAAGCCACTGACAGATTTCTGGATTGGGCTGCGCTTGGCAAATTGTGCTGTTAAGACACTGATTCCCTTTGCAACCACGTACCTATGTGAGAGTGGATTCTTGTACCTCACTAGCATGAAAACTAAATACAAGCACGGACTGTATTTAGTGGAAAATCAGGTGGAAAATGATTTAAGACTGAGACTCTTTCCAATACAACCCAACATTGCAGAGTTATGAGCATCCTTTCATGCAGTGGATGGCTCTATAAAGAATTATTATACTCACCTGTGGTGAGTTATTCACAATTTTCAATGAATAAATAAAGTTTATATGTAAGATTGTTAAATAAAGAGCAAAATGATTGATTATTATTATTTATTATTTGTGCCCTGGTCCTATAAGAGCTCTTTGTCACTTCCCACGAGCCGTGGTGTATATTTGATGGTGTATATTCTCAATGGACCCACATCTTCACACACCTACTACCACTTGTCCCGGCATGCGGATGGGAGGTATAAACGGTTTATGAAGACAAGATTGTGGTAAAATCTTTTTTTTACAGGCAAAATACCATAAATCCTGTGTGAAAGTAGTAAGAGCAAGTCAGGGGAGTTGATGCCTTTTGTGCGTTGGGATCCATTTTTAAGGTGTAATCTCCTGAATGTGACCCCCTCCCTCTCCCTGTTATCTGATGGATCTCTGTTGGCTGGCTGGGGGGCTGTGGGACTGGTGTGGTGCAGCGCAGATGAGGACGGGGACTGGGAGGGATGAGGCCATACTTAATTAGTAATTGAGACTTTGTGGAACCCAAAGCATAAAAGACATCAACCCCCTTGACTCGCTATTACTGCGTTCACATCGGATTTACGGTATTTTGCTTGGAAAATTGTTTGCCTGGTTGCCAGCCTCTGTTAATATGTTGCATTCCACTCCTTGTACTCCGTGTCATTTGCCAAAGACACAGAGTACAATGAGTGAAATATTTAAAAAAAACTGGTAACCAGACTACCACCACTGGTCCCACTCTCTCTGCTGCTTGTGGATGGATGGGAAGGAGAGGAGGAAGGGTGGGAAGAGAGAAATAGAAAGAGGGGGGAAAAGATCCTCTGTCTAGCCTGGAAGGAAGAGTCTCCTGGAGGCCTGTGTATCACAAGACATTAATCTTGGTGTTTAATGAGCGACCAACTGCAGATTTCATTACCAGAGCATAGAGACCTGTGGCTGGAGGGACTGACCCCCTCCAAGCCTATGCCCTCTTACATTCACCCCTTAGCGCCAACAAACAAGTCTCAGAGCGAGTGACGTTTGAAACGCTATTAGCGCGCACCCCGCTAACTAGCTAGCCATTTCACATCGGTTACACCAGCCTAATCTTGGGAGTTGATAGGCTTGAAGCATTGCTAAGAGCTGCTGGCAAAACGCAATAAAGTGCTGTTTGAATGAATGCTTACGAGCCTGCTGCTGCCCTACCACCACTCAGTCAGACTGCTCTATCAAATGTCAAATCATTGACTTAATTATAATATAATAAACACAGAAATATGAGCCTTTGGTCATTAATATGGTCAAATCCGGAAGCTCATTTAGAAAAAACTAAAGGTTTATTCTTTCAGTGAAATACGGAACCGTTCCGTATTTTATCGAACGGGTGGCAACCCTAAGTCTAAATATTGCTGTTACATTGCACAACCTTCAATATTATGTAAAATTCTGGCAAATTAATTACGGTCTTCACACAGTTTGCAATGAGCCAATGAGCGGCCCAAACAGTTGCATATACCCTGACTCTGCGCTGAACGCAAGAGAAGTGACATATTTTCCCTAGTTAATATTGCCTACTAACATGAATTTCTTTTAACTAAATATGCAGGTTTAAAAAAATATACTTATGTGTATTGATTTTAAGAAAGACATTGATGTTTATGGTTAGGTACATTTGTGCAACGATTGTGCTTTTTTCGCGAATGCGCTTTTGTTAAATCATCACCCGTTTGGCGAAGTTGAAGTAGGCTGTGATTCGATGATAAATTAACAGGCACCGCATTGATTTTATGCAACGCAGGACAAGCTAGTTAACTTAGTAATATCATCAACCATGTGTAGTTAACTAGTGATTATGTGAAGATTGATTGTTTTTTATAACATAAGTTTAATGCTAGCTAGCAACTTACCTTGGCTCCTTGCTTCCACAAGGTCCTTTTGACGCTGCGCTTGCATAACAGGTGGTCAGCCTGCCACGCAGTTTCCTCGTGCATTGCAATGTAATCCAATCGGCCATAATTGGTGTCCAAAAAGGCTGATTACCGATTCTTATGAAAACTTGAAATCGGCCCTAATTAATCGGCCATGCCAATTAATCGGCCGACCTCTAGTTCAGATAGAAATATATAATGTGGAACAAGGAATCACGTCTAGGGCCGTGACGGTCATGACATTTTGTCAGCCGGTTATTGCCATGTAAATGACTGCCGGTCTCACGGTAATTTACCGTTAATTAACATTAACACATTTAGCATCTCCAGGCCTCCATGCATACAAGCCACTGAGGTGCACGTTTGGAACATCTACATTAAAAAAGGCTAGGCTATATGACAGAACCATACATTTGTAATCTCTAAACACACACTTTTTGCTGGAAACCCACTCCTATCAACACACTTTTCAGGATTGTCTTCTTTGAGCAGAATCAGAGATAGGTTTGGAATATTGCTCACAGTGACCAGAGGGGCTAAGGAAAAGCTTCTGAAAGAGGGGTAAAAAGGAATTGAAGAATGTGAGATGTTTTATAGTAGATGGTAGAAGGGTAGACTAGAGATATGAAAAACAAGGTCAAGCTCTCTCTCCAGAGTGGATAGACAGCTTTGTGCTTCAGCCCTTTTTAAGTTTCTCTTGCGGTTGTTTACAAGTGCACCAGTGAAATATAGCTGGCCCTCTACTTAACCTTTTTCTGCAGTGGACTAAATCAGGGTCACACAGTTTTTCTTGGTAGTCTTAAACAAATCTACTTTAAAACAAACGTATACACCTCACACACGTGGTTAAGGGCTTAAAAAACACCTGTACCATGTCAGATCTAGAGTTAAAATGTATTACATTTTGAGTTTGCGTCCCAATATTATACTTCACAGAAGACTGAGATATAACAAAACCGTTTGACATAAAAACACTGGATTTTCGCCGGGTCTTTTGAAATAATGTATAGTAGTTATGAAATTATGAAAAATATTAATAACATTCCACCCATTAGGGCTACAGGAAAAGGCTACAGTCCTGAAAAATATATAGCCCAGATTCCCTTAAACAAGCTGTTCAGCACTTGCTGCTCTACCATAGAGCTTCACTTACTGTTGATATGGGGGACAAAGGAATCACAGTTTAAATTCCTCTTTCAAAGGCAGAGAGACACTATAATCATTGATGTATGTTTATGTCTGTGTTGACTTTCTTCTCACCTAACTAAACTAATCTGTCTCCATTTAAGAATGTAGGCCTAATACATTTTAATTGACCTGAAGTTTATAGTTGCATAGTTTGGTAGCTAGCTCCTCAGTGCTGATAACCTGACTACACCGCTCACGTCGCGTGTGCGAGCGTTGCAAAATAAATGTAGAAATCAATGTTATTCAATTATTGCTCCCACACTGCTCGCACGCGTCAACGAGCGTCTGCGTTGCCATGGGCTAAAATAGAAGTCCTTTCTATTTCTGACGCAGATCGCTCTGCAAGTCCTGCCTCTCCCATCTCCTCATTGGTTTATAGAAGCAGGTACCCACGTGCCATCTCCTCATTGGTTATACCCACGTGGGTGATTGAAAGACGAACTGTGTTGCCGGTTGTCGTGGTAATACTATGAAAGTTTAGATGCCATTCACAATATAAGTTCAAAGATGAAAAAGCCTGGAAGGAGAGATGACTAGGAACGATTCGGTTGATCGTTTTATGTGTGGATTAATTGTCGGAGTAGAGGACCTTGTGCATTTCAGGTAAAATAACAACCTAATGTTTATATCCCAGGACAAATTAACTAGCAACAGCATGCTAGTAGCTAAATAGGACAAATTAGCTAGCAAGTGCAAGCTAACTAGCTAAATGGCCATAAATGTTTAATGCTTTTCGACCTGTCCCCAAATTAATATAATTGGTTCAGAGTTTGTTTTGACATTTTAACCTGCGTGTCGTGATCGCGTTTGGTGTGGGGGGGACAAAATACATTTATGCCCGACGGCGCACGCGCGCAGCCGGTTTGGGTTCCGTGTGAGTCTCACCACATTAAGGAACAACGTCTTGTCAAATAAGATATGTGGGATAATGTCTCGTGGTCATGTCTGGTGTTTATTTTTTTCTGTGCTGATCGGCGCTGCACACTGGGAGAAAGATGTTTGCTGGAGACATGTATAAAACAAGCTTAAGTGCTCTAAGATGTCTCACAGTGGCTGTTAATGAGATTAGCAGAGCATCCAGGCCACAGCCGAGCAGGATCCAGAAACAAACCCCACTACTATTACAGTCAGGTAATAAAGACAGTGCTAGTCCGCTCCCTGATCTGTTTGTGCTGTCTTGCCAAATCCTATGGTCATTGTCAAGACGGCACAAACAGATCCGGGACCAGGATAGAAAACATTTGCTGTCTTGTGTGGTATTCTCTGCACCATCAGACAGGAACCCTTGTTCTCTAAGGCATCAAGTGACAATGACCAAAGGAGTTTGACAAGACTGCACAAACAGATCAGGGACCAGGCAAAAACAGTGCATCTGGAGCTGCTATCTCTATCTACCATCAGCCAGCCTGCAACAGCGTTTTCACTTGACTCCTCTAACTGGGCTCAGACACACTTGAGTCATGAATGGAAACATGTGGTGAATTGTAGCTAGGTTGTCTGTTTTCTGTCTGCTGCAAAGAAAATGACTTGCTTTGGGTTTTTGGATGTAGGAAAATACATTTCCTGTTATAGTTTGTCTTTCCCTCTTGCTTGCTTACGGTCAACATGTGATTTTCAGATGCCACTATAATGACTGGCTATTTTGCATATCAGGAAATTAAGAGTTTCAAATCTCTATTTTTAGATGCCAGGTACAAAATGCTGCCCTTTGAAGTAGTAGGCTATAGTTTGTGATTGTCATCCGCTTCCTGCAGAATCTTCTATGTCTGTATGCTACAATTTTGATTTATATATATTTTTTATTTAACTAGGCATGTCAGTTAAGAGCAAATTGTTAATTACAATGACAGCCTAGGAACAGTGGGTTAACTGCCTTGTTCAGGGGCAGAACAACAGATTTTTACCTTGTCAGTTCAGGGGTTCGATCTAGCAACCTTTCGGTTACTGGCACAATGCTCTAACCACTAGGCTACCTGCCGCCCCTTATTATATAATAACTTTATTTTGTTTCTATGCAGTGTGCATAGTGTAGCTGCAAGACATAGCTCACATCAACTTCCCCCCTCTGCCTGTCTGATCTTTTGATCCCCTTCACCTCTGCTAGGCATCTGCTTTAGACTCATAAAAGTAAATTCATCAATGACAAGGCATGTTGAATGTATGGTAGCCTAGTTGTCAGACCTAGCTTGATGGATTAGGTCAGGGAGATGTTGGAGATCTGGAACAAGCTCATATAGGCCTAGTTCGTTTCATATTCCTAATAGCCTATAGTAAGCTAGAATAGCACATTTCATCCAGTCATTTAATTATTCATAATTTTATCCCCCAACAAAATTAAGAAGCCAGTTCACATTTTCACAAGTTTATCCACATAAAGACACCTATTAATTACAATAATAATTACTCCTAAATTTAACATAGAAACATTTTAAAGTGACATTAACCACATTACCATGCACAGTTTTTATGCGTGTAAAGCCATACCGTATATAAAAAAAAAAAATCACAACAGCTGTGATGGAAACAGGAAGTTTCGCTTCAATTTTACAAATGTCAACAGATAATTTGTTCGTTCGTTATGGTGGGATCTTTTTGTGTCTGTAAATTAATTATGCAAGAAATGTGGGTGGAAACACCTTTATGCCGCAAATATTTTTATAATAACCATCATATCAAAGTAAACTTGAAGTCACGCGATGATATGGTGTGTCGTCCTCCCACTATTACTCAGGAAACCATGCTTTTTATTAGGCTACAGATGTAATAATGTAACAGATGTAACAGATGGAATAAGTTATGATAAACTTCACAGGGTGTGAAAGTGCAAGGTGATCTTGATGCTCCTTTCCAAAAAATATCAAGGGTCTTATTCTGGTGAAATGATGATCGATGCTTGACTGCCATTTGACAAATAAAATATTCTCGCACTTATCCACAATAATCTCATCATGTAGACCAGGTATTCCCAAACTGGGGTACGCAATGGCATCGGTGGGTGCGCCAAATAAAAATGTAATTCACATTTTAAAAAATGAATACAATTTTCAAACAGTACATTTATGTTTTCCAATGGCGCTGTGCATTTGGGCGAGGTTTTTTTCTCGCCTGAGTAGCCTAATTTCACTTCCAAAAATAAAATTAAACCACCTAGTGTTTAGCGAAATAACAACACAATGTCAAATACAGGTAGCCTAGTCAAATAATTAACATCCAATCACATGAACCATTATTATTTCGCAGGAAACCTTCACTCTTGCGCAGACATTTAGAAACGAAACATGACAATTTGAAAAATAAGCCACAGGAGTTTTTTGAGCGAGAATAAAGATGACTTTTGAGTAGTAAGACATGTATAAAAGCAACAGATACCATTAATAGGGGCTATAAGCGTCTTACATGGTGAGCTACCAGGTGTCTAGGACAGGCAAGCCCCATACTATTGTGGAGGACTTAATTCTTCCTGCTGCCGCATATATGGCTGAGACAATGCTGGGGGAAAAGGCCCACAAAACTATACAGACAATTACTTCATCAAACAACACTGTTTCACAACACATCAGTGACATGGCAGGAGATGTTTTGAAACAATTATTGCTTCGCATACAAGCCAGTGAATTCTATGCGTTACAGCTGGATGTGGCGGGCCTGGCACAGCTCCTGCTACATGTCCGTTACGTTTATGGGGGGTCAATTAAGGAAGACATCCTCTTCTGCAAACCACTGGAAACCAGGACAACATGATATAATATTTTTAAAGTACTGAACAGCTTTGTGACATCAAATGGACTTTGGTAGTCAAGATGTGTTGGTATCTGTACTGATGGCGCAAAAGCCATGACGGAGACATAGTGGATTGGTAACGCGCACGCAAGCAGTTGCTCCCGACGCCACTTGGGTACACTGCAGCATCCACCGAGAGGCTTTTGCTGCCAAGGGAATGCCTGACAGCTTGAAAGATGTTTTGGACACTACAGTGAAAATGATTAACTTTGTTAAAGCAAGGCCCCTGAACTCTTGTGTATTTTCTGCATTATGCAATGATATGGGCAGCGACCATGTAATGCTTTTACAACATACAGAAGTGCGCTGGTTGTCAAGGGGCAACGTATTGACACATGTTTTTGAATTGAGAGATGAGTTTAACGTTTTCTTTACTTACCATCATTTTCACTTGTCTGACCGATGACGAGTTTCTCACACGACTGGCATATCTGGATGATGTTTTTTCTCACCTGAATGATCTGAATCTAGGATTACAGGGTCTCTCCGCAACTATATTCAATGTGCGGGACAAAATTGAGGCTATGATTAAAAAGTTGTAGCTCTGTTCTGTCTGCATTAACAAGGACAACACACAGGTATTTCCATCATTGTATGATTTTTTTGTGTGCAAATGTACTCAAGCTTATGGACAATATTAAATGTGAATGAGCAACGCACCTGTGTGAGTTGGGTGCGCAATTACGCAGGTACTTTCTCGAAACAGACGACACAAACAACTGGATTCGTTATCCCTTTTATGCCCTGCCTCCAGTCCACTTAATATTTTAAAATTGTACCTTTATTTAACTAGTCAGTTAACCTGTCTGGGAACGGAGTTCCACTAGCGAACCCCTCGCCAACAGCCAATCAAATTTCTCAAACATAAAAGTATTAGACACCATTTTAAAGATAAAATTCTCATTAATCCAACCACAGTGTCCGATTTCAAAAAGGCTTTTTGGCGAAAGCAGAACATATCATTATGTTAGGTCAGCAACTAGTCACAGAAAGCATACAGCAATTTTCCAAACAAAGAGAGGAGTCAAAAAAAGATTAAAAAAAAACAAAAAAAACATGTATTGTGTAACATGAAGTCCCTTGAGTGTCATCTGATGAAGATTATCAAAGGTTAGTGATTAATTTTATCTCTATTTCTGCTTTTTGTTACTGCTCTCTTTAGCTGGAAAAATGGCTGTCTTTTTCTGTTCATACCTAACATAATTGTTTGTTGTGCTTTCGTCGTAAAACCTTTTTGAAATCGGATACTTTGGCTGGATTTACAACAAGTGTAGCTTTAAAATGGTGTAAAATACTTGTATGTTTGAGGAATTTAAATTATGGCGCCCTGCAGTTTCACTGGCTGTTGACGAGGTGGGACGCTACCGTCCCACATACCCTAGAGAGGTTAAGAAGAGGTATATCTATAAATGTAGAAAGTTCAGCACTGTTGCTACTCTCCCTAGGAGTGGCTGTGCTGCAAAGATGACTGCAAGAGCACAGCGCGGAATGCTCATTGATTTTAAGAAGAATCATAGTGTCAGCTAAAGACTTACAGAAATCTCTGGAACATGCTAACATCTCTGTCGACAAGTCTACGATACGTGAACATTGCTGCACGTCTGAAGTTTGCAAAAGTGCACCTGGATGTTCCACAGCGCTACTGACAAAATATTCTGTGGACAGATGAAACTACACTTGAGTTGTTTGGAAGGAACACACAACACTATGTGTGGAGAAATACAGGCACAGCACACCAACATCAAAACTTCATCCCAACTGTAAAGTATGGTGGAGGGAGCATCATAGTTTGAGGCTGCTTTGCTGCTTCAGGGCCTGGACAGCTTGCTATCATCGATGGAAAAATTAATTTCCAAGTTTATCAAGACATTTTGCAGGAGAATGTTAGGCCACCAATTGAAGCTCAACAGAAGTTGGGTGATGCAACAGGACAACGACCCAAAACACAGAAGTAAATCAACAACAGAATGGCTTCAACAGAAGAAAATACGCCTTCTGGAGTGGCCCAGTCAGAGTCTTGACCTCCCGATTGAGATGCTGTGGCATGACCTTGAGGACATTTCACACCAGACATCCCAAGAAAATTGCTGAACTGAAACAGTTTTGTAAAGAGGAATGGTCCAAAATTCCTTCTGACTGTTGTGCAGGTCTGATCCGCAACTCCAGAAAACATTTGGTTGAGGTTATTGCTGCCAAAGGAGGATCAACCAGTTATTGCATCCAAGGGTTAACATACTTTCCCCACACTGCACTGTGAATGTTTACATGGTGTGTTCAATAAAGACAAGAAAACGTATAATTTTTTTGTGTTATTAGTTTAAGCAGACTGTGTTTGTCTATTGTTGTGACCTAGATGAAGATCAGATCAGATCAAATGTTATGACCTTTGCAGAAATCCAGGTATTTCCAAAGGGTTCACATACATACTTTTTCTTTCCACTGTATGTAAGAGTGGATTCTCGGCCCTCACGAGCATGAAAACTAAATACAGGCACAGACTGTGTGTGGAATATATATCTTTTTTATTATCTGAGACTCAACATTGCTCAACATGAGCATCGTTTCAAGCACACCCTTCTCATTAACCTGTGGTGAGTTATTCACCATTTTTGAAGAACAAATAATGTTGTATATGTAAAATGGCTAAATAAAGTGCAAAATAATTGATTATTATTATTATATTATTATTATTTGTGCCCTGGTCCTATAAGAGCTCTTTGTCACTTTCCACAAGCCGTATTGTGACAAAACCTCACACTCAATCTTATGTTTAATAAATGTATCGTATAGTGTTTGTGTGACAGGCTTACAAGGATGGCAAAAACCAACATTTGAGAGTGAGCTGACCCTGGTGCTAGAGGGGATACGCAGCTGGAGGTTGAATGTTTGAAGGGGTACGGGACTATAAAAGTTTGGGAACCACTGATGTAGACTAGCCTACCCTCACTGTATCTTTGAGCTGTTGGCTAGAGTGCACGTGCCATGACCAAAGTAGGCACTTTTGCTCATCAAAAAGAAAGGAGGACCAAGGCATTCTTCATATAGTTAATTAAAATGCCTTTATTAGTATGGCATGTTCAATAGAAACAAAGTTTTTTAAAACCGACACGTTTCGGCTGCATGGCCGAATAGCACATTTGCTATTTAAAGGGATACTTCTGGATTTTTGCCAAACTTTTGGGTACCATTTTTATGTGTCTGTGTCCAGTATACAGTTAGATGTAGTTTCACGAGCCAACGCTAACTAGTGTTAGCGCAATAACTGCAATTAATGGGGGCTATTGGCATGCTTTTGTAACTAAATGATCGTTTGAGTTGAAAATGCAATGGAAACACATCAAACTTTAGATTTTTATTCGGTACATGCAAGCTTAAAAACAAAAGTTAATTTTGTGTGCACTACATCATCAAACGCTGATTTTTATCCGCAACAAGTCCATTTGGTGGAAACACCAATGTTGATAAAATGCGCATATTTTCTTTATGCAGATTCTAGAATATTTGCGTTAAAATCTATCGCCAATTAGATGGAAACCTAACTAATGAGACCACCTCAATCATTTGGGATCAAACACAAGACTTCTGTGTTTGCTATGTTGTTTGATATAATTTAAGACTCTAGGTTTCAGGAACTGGCAGGTACAGCAGAAAAAAGGTAAGTACTGACCCCCTCCGGACCTCCCCACTACCCAACCATAGGCCTACATCAGCACCACCAGAGGAAAGCCCTGATTGTACATTTAAACATATTTCTAGCTAGCTACTGAAGAGTTGCCAATTACCAAGTACCCAAAACAGTCTATAGCTTACCATTCCTTCTGAGGCAGTCTTCTGCCAACACCATTATTAGGCTAAAAAAGGTAAATTTGGACTATGATTTGAGCAGTGTGGGTGTCGTATTGCCATAGAAATGATGTTTGATGCAGCTGATTAGCAGTTGCTGCTGTTTCAGGAGTTAAGGGTCACTGCAGGTGTCTCTACTGAACCTTTTTACCAGTTGCTTGCTGCCTCTGCAGCAGTTCATCTTTTCAAACTGAAGGCTTGACTTTTTTTTGTTTAATCTCA
Organism: Salvelinus fontinalis; assembly: GCF_029448725.1. Lineage (NCBI taxonomy): Eukaryota > Metazoa > Chordata > Actinopteri > Salmoniformes > Salmonidae > Salvelinus > Salvelinus fontinalis. Next base: position 25,016,304 of record NC_074677.1, on the reverse strand, counting down.
TGCCAACGGAAACACTAAAGTGCATGAAGACGAGACACATGAAACATTTGTTTTTAGAAAATCACTCCGTCTGTAACGATAATCCTCCTCCTCTTCAACCGAAAAGGAGGAGTATTGAGGGAACCAAGGCGCAGCGGATTGTGAAGACATAATGATTTATTAAAGACAAGACGAAAACACGAACTTCACTATAAACTAACAAAATAACAAAACGAAAGTAGACAGTCCTGAACGACGAACTTACATACAACGTGAAGAACGAAATGAACAGACTACATGAAATGAACAAACCGTATACAGTCCCGTATGGTGCAAACATTGACACGGACACAGGAGACAACCACCCACAAACAAACAGTGTGAATGCCCTACCTAAATATGACTCTTAATTAGAGACAAACGCAAACCACCTGCCTCTAATCAAGAGCCATACCAGGCAAACCAAAACCAACATAGAAACAGATAACATAGAATGCCCACCCAACCTCACGTCCTGACCAACTAACACACAAAAACTAACATAAATAGGTCAGGAACGTGACAGTACCCCCCCCACAAGGTGCGAACTCCGGACGCACCAGCACAAAGTCTAGGGGAGGGTCTGGGTGGGCATCTAACCACGGTGGTGGCTCAGGCTCCGGGCGCGGTTCCCACCCCACCATAATCCATCCTAACTTCCTCCCACAAAGAATGTCCACCCTCTTTCTTCCCCCACACAATTCTCTTAATAATATATTAAATAAGGATAACACCAGGACAGAGAGATAAATCAAGATAGAGGGATAGATAAGACTATAGAGATAGATGAAGATAGAGAGGGAGATTAGGATAGAGGGGCAACTCCGGACTGAAAGGCAGCTCCGGACAGAGAGACAGCTCTGGACTGATGGGCAGTTCTGGGTATCCAGCCTTTTCAGGCTGAAGGGCAGCTCATGGCTGACTGACGACTCTCGATGCTCATGGCTGGCTGACGGCTCTCGACGCTCATGGCAGGCTGACAGCTCTCGACGCTCATGGCAGGCTGACGGCTCTCGACGCTCATGGCAGGCTGACGGCTCTCGACGCTCATGGCAGGCTGACGGCTCTCGACGCTCATGGCAGGCTGACGGCTCTCGACGCTCATGGCAGGCTGACGGCTCTCGACGCTCATGGCAGGCTGACGGCTCACGACGCTCATGGCGCTCTGACGGCTCTGGCTGCTCATGGCTCTCTGACGGCTCTGGCTGCTCATGGCTCACTGACGGCTCTGGCTGCTCATGGCTCTTTGACGGCTCTGGCTGCTCATGGCGCTCTGACGGCTCTGGCTGCTCATGGCTCGCTGACGGCTCTGGCAGATCCTGTCTGGTTGGCGGCTCTGGCAGATCCTGTCTGGTTGGCGGCTCTGGCAGATCCTGTCTGGTTAGCGGCTCTGGCAGATCCTGTCTGGTTGGCGGCTCTGGCAGATCCTGTCTGGTTGGCGGCTCTGGCAGATCCTGTCTGGCTGACGGCTCTAGCGGCTCCTGTCTGGCTGATGGCTCTAGCGGCTCCTGTCTGGCTGACGGCTCTGTAGGCTCATGGCAGACGGGCGGCTTTGCAGGCTCATGGCAGACGGGCGGCTTTGCAGGCTCCTGGCAGACGGATGGCTCAGATGGCGCTGGGGAGACGGATGGCTCAGATGGCGCTGGGGAGACGGATGGCTCAGATGGCGCTGGGGAGACGGATGGCTCAGATGGCGCTGGGGAGACGGATGGCTCAGATGGCGCTGGGGAGACGGATGGCTCAGATGGCGCTGGGGAGACGGATGGCTCTGGCCGGATATGGCGCACTGTAGACCTGGTGCGTGATGCCGGAACTGGAGGCACCGTGCTAATGATAAGCACCTTCCTACTAGTGCGGGGAGCAGGGACAGGGCACACTGTATCCTCAAAGCCTACTCTACCCCTGATGCGTGGTACCGGCACTGGTGACGCCGGGCTGAGGACAAGCACATCAGGATTAGTAGGGGGAGAATATATAGTGTGTACAGGGCTCTGGAGACGCACTGGTAGCTTAGTGCGTGGGGCCGGAACTGGAGGCACCGGGCTAGATGCACGCACTACAGGGAGAGTGCGTGGAGGAGGAACAGGGCTCTGGAAATGCACTGGTAGCCTAGTGCGTAATGTAGGCACTGTAGGTACTAGGCTGGGGCGGGGAGGTGGCGCCGGAAATACCGGACCGTGCAGGCGTACTGGCTCTCTTGAGCATTGAGCCTGCCCAACCTTACCTGGTTGAATGCTCCCGGTCGCCCTGCCAGTGCGGCGAGGTGGAATAGCCCGCACTGGGCTATGCAGGCGAACCGGGGAAACCATGCGTAAGGCAGGTGCCATGTATGCCGGCCCGAGGAGACGCACTGGAGACCAGACGCGTTGAGCCGGCCTCATGACACCTGGCTCAATGCCCAATCTAGCCCTACCAGTGCGGGGAGGTGGAATAACCCGCACTGGGCTATGCACACGTACAGGAGACACCGTGCGCTCTACTGCGTAACACGGTGTCTGCCCGTACTCCCGCTCTCCACGGTTAGCCTGGGAAGTGGGCGCAGGTCTCCTACCTGCCCTTGGCCCACAACCCCTTAGCCCCCCCCCAAGAAATTTTTGGGAATTACTCACGGGCTTTTCGGGCTTCCGTGCAAGACGCGTCCCCTCATAACTCCGGTTCTTCACTCCAGTAGCCTCTGCTCTCCTCAGTGCCTCCACCTGTTCCCATGGGAGGCGATCCCTTCCAGCCAGGATCTCCTCCCATGTGTAGCAACCTTTACCGTCCAATACATCGTCCCAAGTCCATTCCTCCTTCTTGTGCTGTCCCTTACTCCGTTTAAACCGCTGCTTGGTTCTGGATTGGTGGGTGGTTCTGTAACGATAATCCTCCTCCTCTTCAACCGAAAAGGAAGAGTATTGAGGGAACCAAGGCGCAGCGGATTGTGAAGACATAATGATTTATTAAAGACAAGACGAAAACACGAACTTCACTATAAACTAACAAAATAACAAAACGAAAGTAGACAGTCCTGAACGACGAACTTACATACAACGTGAAGAACGAAATGAACAGACTACATGAAATGAACAAACCGTATACAGTCCCGTATGGTGCAAACATTGACACGGACACAGGAGACAACCACCCACAAACAAACAGTGTGAATGCCCTACCTAAATATGACTCTTAATTAGAGACAAACGCAAACCACCTGCCTCTAATCAAGAACCATACCAGGCAAACCAAAACCAACATAGAAACAGATAACATAGAATGCCCACCCAACCTCACGTCCTGACCAACTAACACACAAAAACTAACATAAATAGGTCAGGAACGTGACACCGTCCTGTCTCTAACCCTATCGCTCTCTCTTCCTGTCTGTCTCTATAGCTGAGGAAGACGGTGTGTGGGAGAGTGGTCTGTCCTATGAGTGCAGGACGCTCCTGTTCAAAGCCATCCACAACCTGCTGGAGCGGTGTCTCATGAACCGTAGCTTCGTACGCATCGGCAAATGGTTCGTCAAGCCCTACGAGAAGGATGAGAAGCCCATTAATAAGAGGTAAGATGCTCTTACTCACTCCTCCTAACTCCCCAGTTCCACCTTCTTCCCTTCCCACTCCCCAGTTTCCCCCTTCTTCCATTCCCACTCCCCACTTCCCCCCTTCTTCCATTCCCACTCCCCACTTCCCCCCTTCTTCCCTTCCCACTCCCCACTTCCCCCCTTCTTCCCTTCCTCAATCCCCAGTTCCCCCTTCTTCCCTTCCCACTCCCCAGTTCCCCCCTTCTTCCCTTCCCACTCCCCAGTTCCCTTCTTCCCTTACCACTCCCCAGTTCCCCCTTCTTCCCTCCCCAGTTTCCCCCTTCTTCCCTTACCACTCCCCAGTTCCCCCTTCTTCCCTCCCCAGTTCCCCCCTTCTTCCCTTACCACTCCCCAGTTCCCCCTTCTTCCCTTCCCACTCCCCAGTTCCCCCCTTCTTCCCTTACCACTCCCCAGTTCCCCCTTCTTCCCTTACCATTACCCAGTTCCCCCTTCTTCCCTTACCATTACCCAGTTCCCGCTCCTTCTCTTCCCACTCCCCAGTTCCCCCCTTCTTCCATTCCTCGTTCCCCCCTTCTTCCATTCCTCGTTCCCCCCTTCTTCCATTCCTCGTTCCCCCTTCTTCCATTCCTCGTTCCCCCCTTCTTCCATTCCTCGTTCCCCCTTCTTCCCTTCCTCTCTCCCCAGTTTCCCCCTTCTTCCCTTCCTCTCTCCCCAGTTCCCCCCTTCTTCCATTCCTCGTTCCCCCTTCTTCCCTTCCTCTCTCCCCAGTTTCCCCCTTCTTCCCTTCCTCTCTCCCCAGTTCCCCCTTCTTCCTTCCCTCTCTCCCCAGTTCCCCCCTTCTTCCCTTCCCCTCTCCCCAGTTCTGCCTTCTACCCAACCCCAGTTCCCCCTTCTTCCCTTCCTCTCTCCCCAGTTCCCCCCTTCTTCCCTTCCTCTCTCCCCAGTTCTACCTTCTACCCATCCCCAGTTCCCCCTTCTTCCCTTCCTCTCTCCCCAGTTCCCCCCTTCTTCCCTTCCCCTCTCCCCAGTTCTGCCTTCTACCCATCCCCAGTTCCCCCTTCTTCCCTTCCTCTCTCCCCAGTTCCCCCTTTCTTCCTTCCCTCTCTCCCCAGTTCCCCCCTTCTTCCCTTCCTCTCTCCCCAGTTCCCCCCTTCTTCCCTTCCCCTTTCCCCAGTTCTGCCTTCTACCCATCCCCAGTTCCCCCTTCTTCCCTTCCTCTCTCTCCAGTTCCCCCCTTCTTCCCTTCCTCTCTCCCCAGTTCCCCCTTTCTTCCTTCCCTCTCTCCCCAGTTCCCCCCTTCTTCCCTTCCTCTCTCCCCAGTTCCCCCCTTCTTCCCTTCCCCTTTCCCCAGTTCTGCCTTCTACCCATCCCCAGTTCCCCCTTCTTCCCTTCCTCTCTCTCCAGTTCCCCCCTTCTTCCCTTCTTCCCTTCCTCTCTTTCCAGTTCCCCCCTTCTTCCCTTCCTCTCTCCCAAGTTCCCCCCTTCTTCCCTTCCTCTCTCCCCAGTTCCCCCTTCTTCCTTCCCTCTCTCCAGTGTCAACACTCCCACTGGTGTTGTAGTAACTCACTCAAGGGTATAATAAAGATGGATTGAAAACTTCATTTATCAATAGTTCAAAAACATCTGCTATGTGCCTCATTTACACTTGCGTGCTCTATTAGTGGTCTATTAATCAATCAGATATAAGTGCCCCTCTTGCTCCCTTACCGGGTAGATTTTGTCCTGAGCCCAATACCCACTGTCATCTCCCACAGAGAAGTGTGCTGCCTGCGTTGGTTAAATCAAGTTGTGAAGATTTTTACTGGAGAGCAGGGCTACAGACAGTGTCAATTCTGTTTTCTATACCCTGTTGGCTGTACTCCCTGGAAATGTGTTGTCGAGCCGCAGCAGTGGCTGAGCCATCCCCTCTCCCCTCTATTTGGTGGGCAGGATTTGTCTCTGTCAGTGTCTTACCTCTTACATAAGAGGAGATACACGGCTGCTGAGGAGAAAACAACCGAGGTGGTGACACTCAGTCCGTCACTGCCTTTGCATGGCTCCCACGACTTCATCTAGCTCCCTATTTCTCCCAGATGTTTGTGTGTATTGATATTTCAATGGAGGCTTAGAGCTCTGTTTATGTAGACTTCCTGTCCCTTTTCATTTCAATGTGAATATAGCCTATGTATTTCTGAGGTGAAGCTTCTGCAGATTAAATACTTAAACGGTAGTCAGTGTGGTGTGGTTATCAGCCCAGAGCAGGGATTGAAAGGCAAATGAGGAATGAATGATAAAAGCCCCTAACTAACAAGCTAGGGGAGACGGGAGCTCTGTTTTGTTTCATACTGGATGGACTCACGGTGTTGTCACAGTGCAGTCATCCCAGGCAAGGTATTGTGTGTTTTAGTTTTTGTACTAGACAAATGTCTCAAATGTTGTTGCCAGAAACCCCAGGAAATCAGGTGACCACAGGGAATGCAGTCGGGTGAGGCAGGCAGGCATCATTGTGATGTGATGTGAAATCTGGGAGCTACTGGCTGGCTGGGGCCACAGGATGGTGGTGGTTGATTCTATGGTTAGTTGTTTCACACTCAGTCAGTGCTACTGTGGTAACATCCATAGTTGATTATCTGATGGCTGTTATATTTTTATCTGGTGATCACATCATAAGTTCCAGCCTTAACAGTCTTTTCAGAGCCCCTGAAATATTACTCCTTATTAAAAAGCACAATGTTTTCATTGCGCTTGAATGGGAATAAAATGGCTTAATTTTCGCATAACTAATCATACTACTAACACCTAACTTCAGCAGCACTGCTCTCTCTCTCTTTACCTCTGCTGGCTGGCCCAGTCGAGGAAAATGAACAATGGGGTTTCCTCAATCAGCCCTGGAATTCGCAGCCAGCCAAGCCAGGCCCTTTCGCTCCAGTCTCCACCCACTGTGCTGCAAGGGGATGGGGACAGGGTATAAATATTGGAGATCTTCAGCCACTCAGAAAGAGACCAGCCATGTTCTCCTTAGGATGTTGTTGTTGTTCTTCACTCAGAAGTTTGTTCCTGTTCCAGCCGCTCGGCCACAGAGGCCAGACTAAGAGCAAAGCCATGACGATCGGACATTCATAACACATGGCTTGTGTTTTAATGTTGTGCCCGGTCGGAACCTCTGGTCTATCTGAGGAGGAGGCCTTGTACCTTTTAACCACCATCTTTCAAGAGGAAACGTTGCTTATTATCCTTTCTATTTAACTGGGACATTATAAGGATGTTTATTTCCAGAGAGCATTGTTTGAGTTGTTAGACTGTTAGGTACACAGTGCTGAGGTGCTGCTCAGGTCTAGTATTGAGAGAGAGAGAAGGAGCTCTTTGCTTTACCTCCCCAGTGGCCAGCTCCAAGTCTCCCAGCTCTGTGTGTTTTTCACCATGGCAAGGTTAAATTTGTCCTAGAGGAGCCACCGTAGATGGCTGTTCTTCCCCCAGGGAGCCTCCATCTACCAGGTTGGCGATACCGTACACCTTATCACACATACCTTACAGCAGTGCTTCCAAAACCTTTTATAGTCCTGTACCCCTTCAAACATTCAACCTCCAGCTGCGTACCCCCTCTAGCACCAGGGTCAGCTCACTCTCATATTTTGTTTTTTGCCATCGTTGTAAGCCTGCCACACACACACACACACACACACACACACACTATACAATAGTTTTATTAAACATAACAATGAGTGTGAGTTTTTGTCACAACCCAGCTTGTGGGAAGTGACAAAGAGCTCTTATAGGACCAGAGCACAAATAATAATATAAATATAATAATAATCAATAATCTTGCTCTTTATTTAACCATCTTACATATAAAACTTTTATTTGTTCATCAAAATTGTGAATAACTCACCACAGGTTGAGAAGGGTGTGCTTGAAAGGATGCACATAACTCTGCAAGGGGTTGGGTGTATTGGAGAGAGTCTCAGTCTTAAATCATTTCCCACACACAGTCTGCCTGTATTTAGCTTTCATGCTAGCGAGGGCCAAGAATCCACTCTCACATACAGTTGAAGTCGGAAGTTTACATACACTTAGGTTGGAGTCATTAAAACAAGTTTTTCAACCACTCCACACATTTCTTGTTAACACACTATAGTTTTGGCAAGTCGGTTAGGATATCTACTTTGTGCATGACACAAGTCATTTTTCCCGTAATTGTTTACAGACAGATTATTTCACTTTTAATTCACTTTATCACAATTACAGTGGGTCAGAAGTTTACATACACGAAGTTGACTGTGCCTTTAAACAGTTTGGAAAATTCCAGAAAATTATGGCTTTAGAAGCTTCAGATAGCCTAGCTGACATCATTTGAGTCAATTGGAGGTGTACCTGTGGATGTATTTCAAGGCCTGCTTTCAAACTCAGTGCCCCTTTTTGCTTGACATCATGGGAAAATCAAAAGAAATCAGCCAAGACTTCAGAATTTTTTTTGTAGACCTCCACAAGTCTGGTTCATCCTTGGAAGCAATTTCCAAACGCCTGAAGGTACCACGTTCATCTGTACAAACAATAGTACGCAGGTATAAACATCATGGGACCACATAGCCGTCATACCGCTCAGGAAGGAGACGCGTTCTGTCTCCTAGAGATGAACATACTTTGGAGCGAAAAGTGCAAATCAATCCCAGAACAACAGCAAAGGACCGTGTGAAGATGCTGGAGGAAACACAGTAAAACGAGTCCAATATCGACATAACCTGACAGGCCGTTCAGCAAGGAAGAAGCCACTGCTCCAAAACCGCCATGAAAAACCAGACTACGGTTTGCAACTGCACATGGGGACAAAGATCATACTTTTTGGAGAAATATCCTCTGGTCTGATGAAACAAAAATATAACTATTTTGCCATAATGACCATCGTTATGTTTGGAGGAAAAAGGGGGGGCTTGCAAGCCGAAGAACACCATCCCAACCGTGAAGCACGGGGGTGGCAGCATCATGTTGTGGGGGTGCTTTGCTGCAGGAGGGACTGGTGCACTTCACAAAATAGATGGCATCATGAGAAGGAAAATTACGTGGATATATTGAAGCAACATCTCAAGACATCAGTCAGGAAGTTAAAGCTTGGTCGCAAATGGGTCTTCCAAATGGACAGTGACCCCAAGCATACTTCCAAATTTGGGGCAAAATGGCTTAAGGACAACAAAGTCAAGGTATTGGAGTGGCCATCACAGAGCTCTGACCTCAATCCTATAGAAAATTTGTGGGCAGAACTGAAAAAGTGTGTGCGAGCAAGGAGGCCTACAAACCCGACTCAGTTACACCAGCTCTGTCAGGAGGAATGGGCCAAAATTCACCCAATTTATTGTGGAAAGCTTGTGGAAGGCTACCTGAAACATTTGACCCAAGTTAAACAATTTAAAGGCAATGTTACCAAATACTAACTGAGTGTATGTAAACTGCTGACCCACTGGGAATGTGATGAAAGAAATAAAAGCTGAAATAAATCACTCTCTACTATTACTCTGACATTTCACATTCTTAAAATAATGTGGTAAAACTAAATGACCTAAGACAGGAAATTTTTACTATGATTAAATGTCAGGAATTATGAAAAAACTGATTTTAAATGTATTTGGCTAAGGTGTATGTAAACTTCTGACTTCAACTCTAGGTATGTGGTTGCAAAGGGCATCAGTGTCTTTAAACATTGGGATTTGCCAAGGCAGGATACTCTGAGCGCAGCCCAATCCGGAAATCTGGCAATGTCTTCTGATTAAATAAAATGTTCACAGACCAGCTTGTTGCAATTTTGATGAGGCTCTCTTTTTCAGATATCGGTAAGTGGACTGGAGGCAGGGCATGAAAGGGATAACGAATCCAGTTGTTTGTGTCATCAGTTTCGGGAAAGTACCTGCGTAATTGCGCACCCAACTCACTCAGGTGCTTCGCTCTTTCACATTTGACATTTTCCGTAAGCTTGAGTTCATTTGCACACAAAAAAATCATACAATGATGGAAATACCTGTGTGTTGTCCTTGTTAATACAGACAGAGAAGCGCTCCACCTTCTTAATCATGACCTCAATTTTGTCCCGCACATTGAATATAGAACATCGTTACCAAGGTAGCTTAGCAGTTCAGACGTATTTTTCCGTGTTGTCGTGTCGTGTCCTGTATATATATATATTTACACCTTTTCACATATCTTTTATTTATTTTATTATCCAAGAACTCAACTACAAAAGCTTTCCTGCAAAAGCTTTCCTGCAACCCGCTTCACCAATTACAATAAGTACTATTCACCTCAATCTGAAAATCCATCGTGGAAGATAGCCAGGGGCTAATTCAGAAGCTAGCCTGAAAGCTAATCCAGAAGCTACTCCGATAGCTAGCCAGAAGCTAATCTGTAGCTGCCCCGAAATTAGCCGGTTTGCTGGCTAGCGTTGGTGTTTCAGCTGCCCACGTTTTGCGGTCATCAGCTATTCCTCTAGCTCGATAATCTACCGGCACTTTAGTGCAACGCGACTTGGACCGGAGCATTCCGGGACTTTTTTTCTCTCAGTTTCCCCGGATTCCAACCGCAGCCTCAGCCTCTATTTTGCACCTTGATTTCGCAGCTAGCTAGCTGCATACCGTGTGACTATTGGCTTACGTCGACCCCGGAGCTAACTCAAATCATGCTGGAGCTAGCCAGCTGAGGAGTTCCATCACCATCCGGACCCGCTTCTTTGTTGCTGCTGCAGATACGGAACCCCACCGGGCCTTCACGACTGACTGCCGACGTTATCTGCCCGAGGGATTTATCCAACCGGCACCTCCGTCCCGGCGTTACCTGAACGCTCATCTGAGGCCCGCTAATCGTTAGCTGTCTTATCGGCTGCTATCTGAACAAAACCCCACTACACGGAACCTACCGACGGAAACGCACGAGGTATCTACAAACAGACCTCCATCCTATGCTGCTACCGATAGCCATATACCCGGCCAGCTGTCTGGATCGCCACGACCCCAACCAACCTCTACTCACTGGACCCTTATTTATCACTCGATTAAGCTTGCCTCTCCTTAATGTAAATATGCCTTGTCCATTGCTGTTCTGGTTAGTGTTTATTGGCTTATTTCACTGTAGAGATTCTAGCCCTGCTCTCTATACCATATCCAACCCTGCAGTTCCACCACCCACATATGCGATGACATCACCTGGTTTCAATGATGTTTCTAGAGACAAGATCTCTCTCATCATCACTCAATACCTAGGTTTACCTCCACTGTATTCACATCCTACCATACCTTTGTCTGTACATTATTCCTTTAAACTATTTTATCGCCCCCAGAAACTTCCTTTTACTCTCTGCTCTGGTAGCTCTAGGCGACCAATTCTCATAGCTTTTAGCCGTACTATTATCCTACTTCTCCTCTGTTCCTCTGGTGATGTAGAGGTGAATCCAGGCCCTGCAGTACCTGGCTCCACTCCTATTCCCCAGGCGCTCTCTTTTGATGACTTCTGTAACCGTAATAGCCTTGGCTTCATGCATGTTAACATTAGGAGCCTCCTCCCTAAGTTTGTTTTGTTCACTGCTTTAGCACACTCTACCAACCCGGATGTATTAGCCGTGTCTGAATCCTGGCTTAGAAAGACCACCAAAAATTCAGACATTTTTATCCCCAATTACAATATTTTCAGACAAGATAGAACGGCCAAAGGGGGCGGTGTTGCAATCTACTGCAAAGACTGCCTGCAGAGTTCTGTTATACTATCCAGGTCTGTTCCCAAACAATTTGAACTTCTACTTTTAAAAATCCACCTCTCTAAAAACAAGTCTCTCACCGTTGCCGCCTGCTATAGACCACCCTCTGCCCCCAGCTGTGCTCTGGACACTATATGTGAACTGATTGCCCCCCATCTATCTTCAGAGCTCGTGCTGCTAGGCGACCTAAATTTGAACATGCTCAACACCCCAGCCACCCTACAATCTAAGCTTGATGCCCTCAATCTCACACAAATTATTAATGAACCTACCAGGTACCACCCCAATTCCGTAAACACGGGTACCCTCATAGATATCATCCTAACCAACTTGCCCTCCAAATACACCTCTGCTGTTTTTAACCAAGATCTCAGCGATCACTGCCTCATTGCCTGCATCCGTAATGGGTCAGCGGTCAAACGACCTCCACTCATCACTGTCAAACGCTCCCTGAAACACTTCAGCGAGCAGGCCTTCCTAATTGACCTGGCCGGGGTATCCTGGAAGGATATTGATCTCATCCCGTCAGTAGAGGATGCCTGGTCATTTTTTAAAAATGCCTTCCTCACCATCTTGAATAAGCATGCCCCATTCAAGAAATTTAGAACCAGGAACAGATATAGCCCTTGGTTCTCTCCTGACCTGACTGCCCTTAACCAACAGAAAAACATCCTATGGCGTTCTGCATTAGCATCGAACAGCCCCCGTGATATGCAACTTTTCAGGGAAGCCAGAAACCAATATACACAGGCAGTTAGAACAGCCAAGGCTAGCTTTTTCAAGCAGAAATTTGCTTCCTGCAACACAAATTCAAAAAAGTTCTGGGACACCGTAAAGTCCATGGAGAATAAGAACACCTCCTCCCAGCTTCCAACCGCCCTGAAGATAGGAAACACTGTCACCACCGACAAATCCACTATAATTGAGAATTTCAATAAGCATTTTTCTACGGCTGGCCATGCTTTCCACCTGGCTACCCCTACCCGGGACAACAGCACTGCCCTCCCCTCTGCTACTCGCCCAAGCCTTCCCCATTTCTCTTTCTCCCAAATACAGTCAGCTGATGTTCTTAATGAGCTGCAAAATCTGGACCCTTACAAATCAGCCGGGCTAGATAATCTGGACCCTTTCTTTCTAAAACTATCTGCTGAAATTGTTGCCACCCCTATTACTAGCCTCTTCAACCTCTCTTTCGTGTCGTCTGAGATACCCAAAGATTGGAAAGCAGCTGCGGTTATCCCCCTCTTCAAAGGGGGGGACACCCTTGACCCTAACTGCTACAGACCTATATCTATCCTACCCTGCCTTTCTAAGGTCTTCGAAAGCCAAGTCAACAAACAGATTACCGACCATTTCGAATCACACCACACCTTCTCCGCTATGCAATCTGGTTTCAGAGCTGGTCATGGGTGCACCTCAGCCACGCTCAAGGTCATAAACGATATCGTAACCGCCATCGATAGGAAACAATACTGTGCAGCCGTATTCATTGACCTGGCCAAGGCTTTTGACTCTGTCAATCACCACATCCTCATTGGCAGACTCGACAGCCTTGGTTTCTCTAATGATTGCCTCGCCTGGTTCACCAACTACTTCTCTGATAGAGTTCAGTGTGTCAAATCGGAGGGTCTGTTGTCCGGGCCTCTGGCAGTCTCTATGGGGGTGCCACAGGGTTCAATTCTTGGACCGACTCTCTTCTCTGTTTACATCAATGATGTCGCTCTTGCTGCTGGTGATTCTCTGATCCACCTCTACGCAGACGACACTATTCTGTATACTTCTGGCCCTTCTTTTGACACTGTGTTAACAACCCTCCAGGCGAGCTTCAATGCCATACAACTCTCCTTCCGTGGCCTCCAACTGCTCTTAAATACAAGTAAAACCAAATGCATGCTCTTCAACCGATCGCTGCCTGCTCCGGCCCGCCTGTCCAACATCACTACTTTGGACGGCTCTGACTTAGAATATGTGGACAACTACAAATACCTAGGTGTCTGGTTAGACTGTAAACTCTCCTTCCAGACCCACATCAAACATCTCCAATCCAAAGTCAAATCTAGAATTGGCTTCCTATTCCGCAACAAAGCATCCTTTACTCATGCTGCCAAACATACCCTTGTAAAACTGACCATCCTACCAATCCTCGACTTCGGTGATGTCATTTACAAAATAGCCTCCAAAACCCTACTCAATAAATTGGATGCAGTCTATCACAGTGCCATCCGTTTTGTCACCAAAGCCCCATATACTACCCACCACTGCGACCTGTACACTCTCGTTGGCTGGCCCTCGCTTCATACTCGTCGCCAAACCCATTGGTTCCAGGTCATCTACAAGACCCTGCTAGGTAAAGTCCCCCCTTATCTCAGCTCGCTGGTCACCATAGCAGCACCTACCCGTAGCACGCGCTCCAGCAGGTATATCTCTCTAGTCACCCCCAAAACCAATTCTTCCTTTGGACGCCTCTCCTTCCAGTTCTCTGCTGCCAATGACTGGAACGAACTACAAAAATCTCTGAAACTGGAAACACCTATCTCCCTCACTAGCTTTAAGCACCAGCTGTCAGAGCAGCTCATAGATTACTGCACCTGTACATAACCCATCTACAATTTAGCCCAAACAACTACCTCTTTACCTACTGTATTTATTTATTAATTTATTTTGCTCCTTTGCACCCCATTATTTCTGTCTCTACTTTGCACTTTCTTCCAATGCAAACCAACCATTCCAGTGTTTTTTTTAGTTTTTATTTTACTTGCTGTGTTGTACTCACTTCGCCTCCATGGCCTTTTTATATTTTTATTTATTTATACATATATCTGTTTGCCTTCACCTCCCTTATCTCACCTCACTTGCTCACATTGTATATAGACTTATTTTTTTTATCTTTTTCACTGTATTATTGACTATATGTTTGTTTTTACTCCATGTGTAACTATGTGTTGTTGTATGTGTCGAACTGCTTTGCTTTATCTTGGCCAGGTCGCAATTGTAAATGAGAACGTGTTCTCAATTTGCCTACCTGGTTAAATAAAGGTTAAATAAATAAATAAATAAATAGTTGCGCGAGTCCCTGTAATCCTAGATTCAGATCACTCAGGCAAGAAAAACCATCACCCAGATAGTCCAGTCATGTGAGAAACTCATTATCATGCCAGCGGTCAGACAAGTGAAAATGATGGTCAGTAAAGAAAACTTTAAGCTCATCTCTCAATTTAAAAAAACTTGTCAGTACTTTGCCCCTTGATAACCAGCACACTTCTTTATGTTGTAAAAGCGTTACATGGTCACTGCCCACGTATCTTTGCATAATGCAGAAAATACATGAGAGTTCAGGGGCCTTGCTTTCACAAAGTTAACCATTTTTGCTGTAGTGTCCAAAACGTCTTTCAAGCTGTCAGGCATTCTCTTGGCAGCAACAGCCTCTCGGTGGATGCTGCAGTGTACCCAAGTGGCGTCCGGAGCAACTGCTTGCACGCACGTTACCACTCCACTATGTCTCCCTGTCATGGCTTTGGCGCCATCAGTACAGATACCAACACATCTTGACCACCAAAGTCCATTTGATGTCCTTAATTGACCCCCCATAAATGTAATGGACATATACCAGGAGATGTGCCAGGCCCGCCACGTCTGTTGACTCGTCCAACTGTAATGCATAGAATTCACTGGCTTGTATGCGAAGCAGTAATTGTTTCAAAACATCTCCTGCCCTGTCACTGATGCGTCGTGAAACAGTTTTCTTTGATGAAGGCATGTCTGTATAGTTTTTTGTGCCTTTTCCCCCAGCATTGTCCCAGCCATATCCGCGGCAGCAGGAAGAATTAAGTCCCCCACAATAGTATGGGGCTTGCCTGTCCTAGACACTCGGTAGCTCACCATATAAGATCCTGCCCCTTCTTCTTAATGGCATCTGTTTCTTTTCTACATGTCTTACTACTCGAAAGTTGTCTTTATTCTCGCTCAAAAAACACCGGTGGCTTATTTTTGTTTCTAAATGTCTGCGCAAGAGTGAAGGTTTCATCAAGTTGTGAGATAGTACTTTTGCACTTATAACACACTGTGGCTGAGGAAAGGCACTTCACCCAATATAAATTAACCCCAAATCAATGTAGTTCTCATCATATTTGCTGCTTTTGATGGTCCAACGTCCCTGTCTGTTGTTCTGTGCTCTCCCGGGTAAAGGGGCAGTTGCACTTCGGCTGCATCAAATTCACAACTGTCAGTGTCCATGCTAGCTGTGCTAACAACAAATGTAGAATTACTAATACTAGCATTGGATGTGCCTGTGGAAGCAGAACAACTTGTGTCATCGACAGGTGCAGGTGTCGTACTGCTGGTAGTAGCAGTACTACCAGTAGAGCTGGTATGTGTCTCTATGGACGCCGGACTTTCTTTTTTTAACCATTTATTACTTTTCGGTCAAACGGAATGAGCAGCAGCTACGTTTGGCTACATACGGACCATTAATGGAATTCCTATGAGAGAGTAATGGTTAATGTGATTGAATGTTAATTATTTGACTAGGCTACCTGTATTTGACATTGTGTTGTTATTTCGATGAACACTATTATTTTTGGCAGTGAAACGAGGCTACTCAAGCGAAAGAAAAACCTCTCCCAAATGTATAGCCCTGTAATGTGAATCAGATTTTTATTTGGCGTACCCCCAAATGCATTGCGCGTACCCCAGTTTGGGAATACCTACCTTACAGCATTTCCCACTCCCCCTGGGGGTTATAGAAGTGAAATTACTTTTCTGTTCTCCTAACTACTGGTTCAGGAATGGTTGCGTTGTTTTCAAATAATCAAATCAAATTGTATTTGTCACATGCGCCGAATACAACAGGTGTAGACCTTACGGTGAAATGCTTACTTACAATGCAGTTCAAGAAATAGAGTCAAGAAAACATTTCCAAAATAATCTAAAATAAAACAATTTGGTCAAAAAGTAACACAAGAAAGTTAATAACCAATAACGAGGCTATATACAGGGGGTACCGGTACCGAGTCAATGTGCTGGGTTATAGGTTAATAGAGGTCATTTGTAAAGTGACTATGCATAGATAATAAACAGCGGATAGCACCAGTGTAAAAACAAAGGAGGGTGGGGGTGTCAATGTAAATAGTCAGGGTGGCCATTTGATTAATATTTCATCAGTCTTATGGCTTGTGGGTAGAAGGTGTTAAGGAGCCTTCTGGACCTAGACTTGAGGCTCCGGTACCGCTTGCCGTGCGGTAGCAGAGACAGCAATCTATGACTTGGGTGACTGGAGTCTTTGACAACTTTTTGGGCCTTCCTCTGACACCGCCTGGTATAGACGTCCTGGATGGCAGGAAGCTTGGCCCCAGTGATGTACTGGGCTGTATGCAGTACCCTCTTTAGCGCCTTACTGTAAGATGCTGAGCAGTTGCCATACCAGGCGGGGATGCAACCAGTCAGGATGCTCTCGATGATGCAGCTATAGAACTTTTTGAGGATCTGGGGACCCATGACAAATATTTTCAGTCTCCTGAGGGGAGACTATCTTCTTCACAACTGTCATGGTGCGTTTGGACCATGATAGTTCGTTTGTGATGTGGACACCAAGGAACTTGAAACTCTCAACCTTCTCCACTACAGCCCCGTCAATGTTAATGGGGGCCTGTTCGGCCCTCCTTTTCTTATAGTCCATGATCAGCTCCATTGTCTTGCTCACATTGAGGGAGAGGTGCCAGGTCTCTGACCTCCTCCCTATAGGCTGTCTCATCGTTGTCAGTGATCAGGCCTACCACTGTTGTGTCGTCAGCAAACTTAATGATGGTGTTGGAGTAGTGCACGGCCACGCAGTCGTATGTGAACATGGAGTGCAGGAGGGGAATAAGCACACACCCCGATGGGCACAAGTGTTGAAGATCAGCGCGGCAGATGTGTTGTTGCCTACCCTTACTACCGGGGTGCGGATCCAGTTGCAGAGGGAGGTGTTTAGTCCCAGGGTCCTTAGCTTAGTGATGCGCTATGTGGACACTGTGGTGTTAAACGCTGAGCTGTAGTCAAGAAACAGCATTCTCACATCGGTGTTCCTTCTGTCCAGGTGGGAAAGGGCAGTGTGGAGTGCAATTGAGATTGAGTCATCTGTGGATGTGTTTGGGTGGTATGCAGATTGGAGTGGGTCTAGGGTTTCCGGTATGATGGTTGATGTGAGCCATGACTAGCCTTTCAAAGCACTTCATGGCTTTCGAGTGCAACAAGGCTGTAATCATTAAGGCAGGTTACCTTCACTTTCTTTGGCACAGGATATGTTTGAAACATATAGGTATTACAGACTTGGTCAGGGAGAGGTTGAAAATGTAAGTGAAGACACTTGCCAGTTGGTCAGCACATGCTTTGAGTACACGTCCTGGTAATCCGTCTGGCCCTGCGGCTTTGTGAATGTTGACCTGTTTAACTTCTTATGGCTGCAATCCCGTTAACGGGATGATATGACAACAGCCAGTGAAAGTGCACGGCGCCACATTCAAACAACAGAAATCTCATAATAAAAATTCCTCAAACATACATGTATCTTGTACCATTTTAAAGGTAATCTTGTTGTTAATCCCACCAAAGTGTCCAATTTCAAAAAGGCTTTTCAGCGAAAGCACCACAAATGATTATGTTAGGTCACCACCAACTCACAGAAAAATTATGCCATTTTTCCAGCCAAAGAGAGGAGTCACAAAAAGCACAAATAGAGATAAAATTAGTCACGAACCTTTGATGAATTTCATCAGATGACACTCATAGGACCTCATGTTACACAATACATATATGTCTTGTTCGATTAAGTTCATATTTATATCCAAAAACCTCAGTTTACATTGGCGCCATGTTCAGAAATGCCTCCAAAATATCCGGAGAAATTGCAGAGAGCCACATCAAATAACAGAAATACTCATCATAAACTTTGATGAAAGATACATGTTTTACATAGAATTAAAGATACACTTGTTCTTAATGCAACCGCTGTGTCAGATTTCAAAAAGCTTTACGGCAAAACACAATATTCAATAACCTGAAAACAGCGTTCAGCCACAAAAGCAAGCCATACAGTTACCCGCCAAATTGTGCAGTCAACAAAACTCATAAAAAGCATTATAAATCTTCACTTACCTTTGCTGATCTTCATTGGAATGCACTACCAGGACTCCCACTTCCACAGAAATGTTAGGTTTTGTTTGGTAATATTCATAATTTATGTCCAAATAGCTATTTTTGGTAGCGTGTTTGGTAAACAAATCCAACGTCAGGAAGCGCGTTCACTAAAAGCTGACAAAATGTCCAAAAGTTCCGTAACAGTCAGTAGAAACATGTCAAACGATGTATTGAATCAATCTTTAGAATGCTTTTAACATACATCTTGAATAACGTTCCAACCGGAGAATTACATTGACTTCAGATGAGCGATGGAACAGAGCTCCCTCTCATGTGAATGCGCATGGTCAAAGCATGGTCAAAGCATAATCAGGTCATGGCAGACCTTACTAATTCCCCTCTCATTCGGCCCCCCCTTCACAGTAGAGGCATCAGACAAGGTTCTACAGACTGTTGACATCTAGTAGAAGCTGTAGGAAGTGCAAACTCATCCATATCTCGCTGTGATTTCAATAGGATATTGGTTGAAAATCAACCATTCTCAGAATTCCCACTTCCTGTTTAGATTTTTTCTCAGGTTTTTGCCTGCCATATGAGTTATGTTATACTCACAGACACAATTCAAACAGTTTTAGAAACTTCAGAGTGTTTTCTATCCAATACTACTAATAATATGCATATATTAGCAACTATGACTGAGGAGCAGGCCGTTTACTCTGGGCACCTCTGTGCACCTTTCATCCAAGCTACTCAATACTGCCCCTGCAGCCATAAGAAGTGGAGAGTATCATCACACAGTCGTCCGGAACAGCTGGTGTTCTCACGCATGCTTCAGTGTTGCTTGCCTCGAAGCGAGCATAAAAAGCATTTAGCTCTTTTGGTAGGCTTGCGTCACTGGGCAGCTTTGTGGTAGTAAATAGATGTCTACGAATAATATAGATGAGAACTCTCTTGGTATATAGTGTGGTCTACAGCTTATCATGAGGTATTCTACATCCTTTCGAGCAATATCTCAAGTCTTCTTTAATATTTGACTGCGCTCTAGCAGTAATTGACAAATAGACACACACCCTCGCCCCTCATCTTACCAGACGTAGCTGCTCTGTCCTGCCAATGCACGGAGAAGTCAGCCAGTTCTATATTATCCGTGTTGTCGGTTAGCCACGTCTCGGTGAAACTTAAGATATTACAGTTTTTAATGTCCTGTTGGTAGGATAGTCTTAATTGTAGATTGTTTTCCAATGATTGAACATTGGCCAATAATACAGAGGATAGTGGTGGTTTACCTACTCGTAGGCCAAATTCTTACGAGGCACTCTACCCTCCTACCCCTTTTTTGCCGTCTTTTCTTCACGTGGATGACGGGGATTTTGGCCTTGTCTCGACAAAGCAGTACACACACACACCAATTGATTAATGGACTGCTGAATGTATATTTGTTTCTCTGGCTTTGTTTGCTCTTTTCAGTATTATGTCTATCTCTGATAAGCTACATAGGAAATGGCTGAAAATAGCCCATATTAATATACAGTGGGGAGAACAAGTATTTGATACACTGCCGATTTTGCAGGTTTTCCTACTTACAAAGCATGTAGAGGTCTGTCATTTTTTATCATAGTTACACTTCAACTGTGAGAGACGGAATCTAAAACAAAAATCCAGAAAATCACATTGTATGATTTTTAAGTAATTAATTTGCATTTTATTGCATGACATAATTATTTGATCACCTACCAACCAGTAAGAATTCCGGCTCTCACAGACATGTTAGTTTTTCTTTAACTTCTTATGGCTGCAAGGGGCAGTATTGAGTAGCCAGTTAAATCGTGCCCATTTCAAAAGGCCTCGTACTCAATTCTTGCTCGTACAATATACATATTATTATTACTATTGGATAGAAAACACTCTCTAGTTTCTAAAACCGTTTGAATTATTTCTCTGAGTGAAACAGAACTCATTCTGCAGCACATTTCCTGACCAGGAAGTGGAATGTCAGAAATCGATGCTCTGTTCAACTTCATGCCTATACATGGGCAATGAACGTAAGAGTCTACGTACACTTCATACACCTTCCCCTGGTTGTCAAGAGGCGGTGAGAGAAGAAATTTCGTGTCTATCTTGGTCTGAGGTGGAATTAAAGCTCTTTGTATGACGTGACCGTCCATTTCCTGTTTCTGGAGCGCGCGAAAGAGGACATGGATTTGGCTTCTGTTTAGCTGTCGTTATGGACGACTAACATCTCCGGTTTAGATTTTATTTGATACATGTGACCATATCATCGTAAAGTATGTTTTTTCAATATAGTTTAATCAGATTATTGAAATTTTTTCGGGAGTTTTGCCGTGTTCCGTTCTCTGACTTTGTTGACGTTGGAGAGATCCGTGTCACTTGGCAAGTGCCCATGCTAAATCAAGAGGGAAATTTGCCGTTCCAGATCCAAACAACGACTGTTCTGGACAAAGGACACCTTGTCCAACATTCTGACGGAAGATCACCAAAAGTAAGAAACATTTTATGATGCTATTTCTAATATCTGTCGCGCATGTGAACTGGTCGTCGGCGCCCAAGTGTTTCTGGCTATTGTGGCTACGCCAATATAACGCTACATTTTGTTTTCGCTGTAAAACACTTGATAAATCAGAAATATTGTCTGGAATCACAAGATGCCTGTCTTTCAATTGCTGTACACTATGTATTTTTCAGAAATGTTTTATGATGAGTATTTAGTTATTTGGCGTTGGTGTCTGTAATTTTTCTGTCTGCTTTCGGTGCAATTTCTGACTGTAGCTGCAATGTAAACTATGATTTATACCTGAAATATGCACATTTTTCGAAAAAAACATAAGCTATACAATAAATATGTTATCAGACTGTCATCTGATGAGGTTGTTTCTTGGTTAGTGGCTATTTATATCTTTATTTGGCCGAATTTGTGATAGCTACTGATGGAGTCAAAAACTGATGGAGTAATAAAAGGGGAGTCTTTTGCTAACGTGGTTAGCTAATAGATTTGCATATTTTGTCTTCCCTGTAAAACATTTTAAAAATCGGACATGTTGGCTTGATTCACGAGATGTGTGCCTTTCATATTGCTGTATTGGACTTGTTAATGTGTGAAAGTTAAATATTTAAAAAAATATATATTTTGAATTTCGCGCCCTGCACTTGAAGTGGCTGTTGTCATAAATGTACTGACGTCAGGCTTGCACGCCAAACAGGTTAAGAAGCAGTCCTGTTCTCCACTCATTACCTGTATTAACTGCACCTGTTTGAACTCGTTACCTGTATAAAAGTCACCTGTCACACACACACTCATTCAAACAGACTCCAACCTCTCCACAATGGCCAAGACCAGAGAGCTGTGTAAGGACATCAGGGATAAAATTGTAGACCTGCACAAGGCTGAGATGGGCTACAGGACAATAGGCAAGCAGCTTGGTGAGAAGGCAACAACTGTTGGCGCAATTATTAGAAAATGGAAGAAGTTCAAGATGACGGTCAATCACCCTCGGTCTGGGGCTCCATGCAAGATCTCATCTCGTGGGGCATCAATGATCATGAGGAAGGTGAGGGATCAGCCCAGAACTACACGGCAGGACCTGGTCAATGACCTGAAGAGAGCTGGGACCACAGTCTCAAAGAAAACCATTAGTAACACACTACGCCGTCATGGATTAAAATCCTGCAGCGCACGCAAGGTTCCCCTGCTCAAGCCAGCGCATGTCCAGGCCCGTCTGAAGTTTGCCAATGACCATCTGGATGATCCAGAGGAGGAATGGGAGAAGGTCATGTGGTCTGATGAGACAAAAATAGAGCTTTTTGGTCTAAACTCCACTCGCCGTGTTTGGAGGAAGAAGAAGGATGAGTACAACCCCAAGAACATCATCCCAACCGTGAAGCATGGAGGTGGAAACATCATTCTTTGGGGATGCTTTTTTGCAAAGGGGACAGGACGACTGCACCGTATTGAGGGGAGGATGGATGGGGCCATGTATCGCGAGATCTTGGCCAACAACCTCCTTCCCTCAGTAAGAGCATTGAAGATAGGTCGTGGCTGTGTCTTCCAGCATGACAACGACCCGAAACACACAGCCAGGGCAACTAAGGAGTGGCTCCGTAAGAAGCATCTCAAGGTCCTGGAGTGGCCTAGCCAGTCTCCAGACCTGAACCCAATAGAACATCTTTGGAGAGAGCTGAAGGCCGTATTGCCCAGCGACAGCCACGAAACCTGAAGGATCTGGAGAAGGTCTGTATGGAGGAGTGGGCCAAAATCCCTGCTGCAGTGTGTGCAAACCTGGTCAAGAACTACAGGAAACGTTCGATCTCTGTAATTGCAAGCAAAGGTTTCTGTACCAAATATTATGTTCTGCTTTTCTGATGTATCAAATACTTATGTCATGCAATAAAATGCAAATTAATTACTTAAAAATCGTACAATGTGATTTTCTGGATTTTTGTTTTAGATTTCGTCTCTCACAGTTGAAGTGTACCTATGATAAATATTACAGACCTCTACATGCTTTGTAAGTAGGAAAATCTCCAAAATCGTCAGTGTCTCAAATACTTGTTCTCCCCACTGTATGTAGCCTTAGAAATAAGGTTAATGAAATCAAAAACTTTCTAACATCAGATAACATTCATTTATTAGCCATTTCTGAGACTCACTTAGATAATTAATTTTATGATACATCAGTAGCAATACAAGGATATTACATTTATAGAAGAGACAGAAATGCTTATGGGGAAGGTGTTGCTGTATATCTTCAGAGCCATATCCCTGTAATGCTTAGAGAAGATCTTATGTCAAGTGTTACTGAAGTGTTGTGGTTGCAGGTTCACTTGGCACATCTAAGCCTTTTCCTTTGGGGTGTTGCTATAGGCCACGACGTGCTAACAGTCAACAGTCTAAATAATATGTGTGAAATGCTTGATAGTGTATGTGATGTAAACAGAGAGGTCAACTTTCTTGGGGACCTGAATATTAACTGGTTTTCATCAAGCTATCCGAAGCTTCTTAATTCGTTGTTCTGTTGAAAAATATAAAACTCCTATTCCGCCATTAATTTCGGTGCGGTCTCGCTTTAACGCACGCTGTATGTCGTAGTAACGTTAATTTAAAACATCTAACATAGCGGTTGCATTAAGAACTAATGTATCTTTCACTTGCTCTCCAACCTGTATTTATTAGTCAAGTTTATGATTAGTTAATGATTAGATTAGGTGCCTCTCCCAAGATTTCTCCCGACATTTTGTTGGCAGCTTGGCTACTATTCTCATTATATAACCACGATTTGTGCCGCTAAATATGCACATTTCCGAACAAACTATATGTATTGTGTAATATGATGTTAAAGGACTGTCATCTGAAGAAGTTTGAGAAGGTTAGTGAAAAAATGTATATCTTTTGCTGGTTTATTCGTTATCGCTATTGTTGGCTTGAATCAATGCTGTTGTGTGGTTGGCTATTGTAGTAAGCTAATATAATGCTATATTGTGTTTTCGCTGTAAAACACTTAAAAAATCTGAAATATTGGCTGGATTCACAAGATCTTTGTCTTTCATTTGCTGTACGCTGTGTATTTTTCCTAAATGTTTTATGATGAGTATTTAGGTAATTCACGTTGGTCTCTGTAGTTATTCTAGTTGCTTTGGTGAGAGTTGTGATGGTGGCTGCAATGTAAAACTATGATTTATACCTTAAATATGCACATTTTTCTAACAAAACATATGCTATACAATAAATATGTTATCAGACTGTTATCTGATGAAGTTGTTTCTTGGTTAGTGGCTATTTATATCTTTATTTGGTCGAAATTGTGATAGCTACCTATGCAGGGAAAAAATGGTGGGGAAAAAAAGTTGTGTCTTTTGCTATCGTGGTTAGCTAATAGAAATACATATTGTGTCTTCCTTGTAAAACATTTTAAAAATCAGAAATGATGGCTGGATTCACAAGATGTGTATCTTTCATCTGGTGTCTTGGACTTGTGATTTAATGATATTTAGATGCTAGTATTTACTTGTGACGCTATGCTAGGCTATGCTAGTCAGCTTTTTTACTGATGGGGGTGCTCCCGGATCCGGGATTGTGATGAAGTAGAAGTTAATGAAACCAGTGCCTGTAATCTGGTTCAGGTTATTAATCAACCTACTATGGTGTTTACAAACACTACAGGAACAAGATCATCCACATGTATCGATCACAATTTTACTAATGCTGTAGAACTTTGTCCTTAAGCTATATCTGTACCCATTGGATGCAGTGATCACAGTATAGTGGCTATATCTAGGAAAGCCAAAGTTCCAACAGTTGGGCCTAAAATAGCATAAGAGATCATACAAAATATTTTGTTGTGACCCTAATGTGGATGATGTTAAAAATATTTGTTGGTCTGATGTGATTAATGAGGAGCATCCAGACACTGCACTTGATGAGTTTCTGAAATTGCTTCTTCCAATTTTTGATAAGCATGCACCTGTTAAGAAACTGACTGTTAGAACTGTTACGGCTCCATGGATGGATGTGGAATTGAAAAACTGTATTGTTGAAAGAGATGTGGCAAAAGGAGTGGCTAATAAGTCTGGCTGCACATCTGACTGGCTTACTTACTGCAAATTGAGAAATGATGTGACTAAACTCAGCAAAAAGAAGAAACTTTATTATGAAGCCAAGATCGATGATATAAAGAATGATGGAAAAAAACTTTGGAGTACTTTAAATTAAATTATGGGAAGAAAGATCAAATTCAACTCCATCTTTCATCGAATCAGATGGCTTATTCATCACAAAACCATTTGATGTTGCCAGTTATTTTAATGATTATTTCATTGGCAAAGTGGGCATACTTATACAGGATATGCCCACAACAAACAGTGAGCAATTGTATTCCTGCATAAAAAAACTAATAATGAAAGAAAAGCAGTGCAAGTTTGAATTTTGTAAAGTTAGTGTGGGAGAGGTGGAAGAATGATTGTTGTCGATCAATAATGACAAACCTCCTGGCGTTGACAACTTAGATGGAAAGCTACTGAGGGTGGTAGCTGACTCTATCGCCACTCCTATCTGTCATATTTTTAATCTGAGCCTAGAGGAAAGTCTTGGTCCTCAGGCCTGGAGGGAAGCCAAAGTAATTCCGCTACCCAAGAGTGGTAAAGCGGCCTTTATTGGTTATAACAGCAGACCTATAAGCTTGCTGCCAGCTCTTAGCAAACTGTTGGAAAAAATTGTGTTTGACCAAATACAATGCTATTTCTCTGTAAACAAATTTACAGACTTTCAGCATGCTTATTGAGAAGGGCACTCAACATGTACTGCACTGACACAAATGACTGATGATTGGCTGAAAATAATTGACAATAAGAAGATTGTGGGAGCTGTACTGTTAGATTTCAGTGCAGCCTTTGATATTATTGACCATAACCTTTTGTCGAAAAAAACGTTTGTGCTATGGCTTTTCAACCTCTGCCATATCGTAGATTCAGAGCTATCTATCTAATAGAACTCAGAGGGTTTTCTTTAATGAAAGCTTCTCTAATGTCAAACATGTAAAGTGTGGTGTACCGCAGGGCAGCTCTCTAGGCCCTCTACTCTATTCTATTTTTACCAATGACCTGCCACTGGCATTAAACAAAGCATGTGTGTAGCAACTACAGCTAATGAAGTCACTGAAACCCTTAACAAAGAGTTGCAGTCTGTTTTGGAATGGGTGGCCAGTGACAGATGATGATACAGTTGATGATGATGATGATGCAGTTGATGCCAGGTGATGAAGTTGGCTTGCTGGCACATTTTATGCTCACTTCGAGGCAGATAATACCGAGCCATCCAGGAAGACTCGTGCTCTGAACTACCAGGTGCTTTTGATCTCCAAGGCTGACGCAAGGAAAACTCTCAAAAGAGTGATTACTCGCAAGGGCACCTGCCTAGATGGCATCCCTGGCAGCGTCCTCAGGGTGTGTGCTGACCAGCTGGCGGGCATCTTCTCAGACATCTTCAACTTTGCTTTAAGGAGGTGACATGCCCAAATGACTATTGCCACATCGTGCTCACCTTGGTGATCATGAAGTGCCTCTGGACCCACTCCAATGGACCCACTCCAATAGATCCACGGAAGATGCCATTTCCATCACTATTCACATGGCCGTAACACATCTACGGAGAGACAAGAGGAACACCTATGTGAGAATTCTGTTCATTGACTACAGTTCAGCATTCAACACTGTTGTTCCCTCCAAGCTCGACACCAAGCTCAGAGCCCTGGGTCTGGACACCACCGCCTGCAACTGGATCCTGGACTTCCTGACAGGCAGACCACAAGCTGTGAGGATTGACAACAACACCTTCTCCACACTAACTGTTAACACACGGGCCCCCCAGGGGTGTGTCCTCAGTCCTCTGCTGTACTCCCTGTTCACCCACGACTGCGTGGATTTGCACAACACCAACTCCATCAACAAGTTTGCCGACGACACCACAGTTTTAGGCCTGAGGGTCCTCTCCAAATACTACTGCTGCACCATCGAGAGCATCCTAACTGGTTGCATCACAGCTTAGTATGGGAATTGCTCCGTCTACGACCGCAAGGCCCTCCAGCAGGTGAAGACGGCCCAGTACATCACTGGGACTGTGCTCTGACCCATCCAGGATATCTAGTCGAAACGGTGCCTGAGGAAGGTGAGCAGTATCACCAAGGACCCGACACACCCCAGCCACAAGCTGTTCTCTCCCTTGCCATTGGGCAGACGGTATCGGAGCATGATGTCTGATACCAAAAGGCTCAGAGACAGTTTCTATCTACAAGCAAATCAGACTGCTGAGCACTTGAACTGTACTGACCACCTGTTCTGATTCTCCACACCTTAGCCTGTCTAGGACAGGGGTTCCGCTACCTTTAGTTGGCTCTCCCGATTTTGATTTCTAGACAACATCCTTTATCTGATTTCCCTGAATAATTTTTGCTCCACCTTTTTTGTTTGCTTCCTGTCTTTAACCTGTACTGCTCTGGCATTCCGCCAGCGGAACTCCTCCCACATTCCACTGAAAAGGCAGAGCGCGAAATTCAAAAAATATTTTTTTGAAATATTTAACTTTCACACATTAACAAGTCCAATACAGCTAATGAAAGATACACATCGTGTGAATCCAGCCAACATGTCCGATTTTTTAAATGTTTTACAGGGAAAACACAACATATATTTATGTTAGCTCACCAACAAATAGAAAAAAAGCACAGACATTTTTCACAGCACAGGTAGGTAGCATGCACAAAATCAACCAAACTAACCTAGAACAAACCAAAGAAACCAAGAAACAACTTCATCAGATGACAGTCTTATAAAATGTTATACAATAAATCTATGTTTTGTTGGAAAAATGTGCATATTTCAGGTATAAATCATAGTTTACATTGCGGCTACAATCAGAAATTGCACCGAAAGCAGACAGAATAATTACAGACACCAACGTGACATACCGAAATACTCATCATAAAACATTTCTGAAAAATACATGGTGTATAGCAAATGAAAGACAAAGATCTTGTGACTACAGACAATATTTCCGATTTTGTAAGTGTTTTACAGCGAAAACATAATATAGCCTTATATTAGCTTACTACAATAGCCTACCACACGACCGCATTCATTCATCAAGGCACGTTAGCGATAGCAATAGGCACGTTAGCGTTAGCGAATAAACCAGCAAAAGATATTAAATTTCACTAACCTTCATAAACCTTCCTCAGATGACAGTCCTATAACATCAGGTTATACATACACTTATGTTTTGTTCGAACATGTGCATATTTAGAGCTGAAATCCGTGGTTATACAACGTAGCATAACGTTCTAACGTAGCATCTTTTCCCCAGAATGTGCAGATATTTCTATTAGACTCTCACCTATTCTGACCAAATAGCTATTCATAAACATTACAAAAAAATACATGTTGTATAGGAAACGATAGATCCATTAGTTCTTAATGCAATCACAGTGTTAGAATTCTAAAAATATCTTCATTACGACATAAGACTTAGTTATGGTAAGGGAATAACCAAAACCTGAGCGCAAAGCTACTAGTACACAGTTCGACAGATATATGAAATAGCATCACAAAATGGTTCTTACTTTTGCTGATCTTCTATCAGAATGTTGTACCTTTGGTCCTTTGTCCAGAAGCGTCTTTGTTTGGATTCAGAACGTTCTTTATCCCTCTTGAATTAGCAAGCACACTGGCCATGCGGCGCTAAGCTCTCCAACCTCAACAAAGTCAAACAACGCAACACAACTAACGTCCCGAATAAATTTCCATAATCTAATGAAACTATATTGAAAAAACATACTTTAGGATGATATTGTAACATGTATCAAATAAAATCAAAGCCGGAGATCATATTCGCCCATAACGACTGGTTTCCAGTAGGCAATAACAGGTCCCGACACGCGCCTTGCAGAAAACAGAAAATTGGGGACACGTTGTTCCAAGAGGGCTTATTCAACGTCAGACAGAGATAATCAACTCCTTTTTCCTCTCACTTCCTCTTGACATCCGGGTGAAGGTGTATGACGTGTGCGTATAGCCATACCTATCATGGCCATTTATAGGCAGTCACTTGAACAGAACATAGATTTCAGACTTTCCACTTCCAGGTCACAAAGTGTGCTGCCAAATGAGTTCTGTTTTACCCACAGACAAAATTCCAACGGTTTTAGAAACTAGAGAGTGTTTTCTATCCAATAAAATTAATAATATGCATATTGTACGAGCAAGAATTGAGTACGAGGCCGTTTAAATTGGAGACGTTTTCCCCCAAAAGTGAAAACAGCACCCCCTGTCCTCATCAGTTTAGCACACATGCAGTCACTCATGCATACACACACAGAGATATACACACACACTCTTATACATTCATGCTACACACACATCACAACTGCTGCTACCAAAATCTTATTATACGGCATCTGAGGTAAAGTAGTTTCTGGCTACAACTGGAGTGAGGCGTGGGAGAATGAGCCGACTGAAGGGGGAGGGGGGAAATTACAGTATATTATTTTGATTGATTCTTATTAAGTAAACTATATTAGGCCTACACTACCATTCCTGCGGGTCCCGCGGGAGTCCTGTTCCCGTGTCAACCTCTAGTGTTGAGTACAGATAAATACTTTTCTCAGGTGACCTGGGTAAACGTGTTAACGTTAGAGTTGTAGGCCATGTCATGCTGTCGTCGCAGCAACCGTGCTGCAGCTTAAAGTCACACTCTCCCAGTCACTATAATAATCTAATGTCTTATGCAAAGCAGGCTAGCTCAGACTGCAAACTCACTGTTTGGTTGTGCTGCGAAACCCATCCTTTTCGAAGAGTATCTTAAATAATCCCACAGCACCCCACCTCACACCCCCTCATCAGTCCCCCATCGCCCCCCCCCCCCCCCAAAACAAAATATGATATGTGGATGTCCCACCTAGGAGGGAGAGAGGGAGAGAGCGAGATCAGGTCTGTAAACCTACTCTAGATAACCCCAAAGCACCTCTCTGAAGTCTTCTGCTGCTGTAATGTGTTTGAGAGAGAATGCACTGTCTGAAAGAGGAAGGGAGAGAACCTCCTCGTTGTCATGGCAGCAGGGAGATGCACCCCGGGATGGGGATTGTGTGTTTCCATGGGGAAGGAGGATGCCTGTCCGCTATTGGTCAGCTTCAAACAGACTTGTCTATGTGTTGTTTATCCTAGACCTAATTGGTCCCATTTTCAAAGAGCTCAGAAATTCTTTAAGATCAGTCATCTCCTAGCCAATGTTCATAATGTTAATAGAATTTTCTTGATATGTTGATAGATTTTGCTTGATAATTCTGCTTGATCTCAACATTTCCTTTTAAATATGGCTAAGTGTTCAATAAATTCACTAAACAACACATGAAGTCCATGTATACTTTCAGTGTTAGCTTCTGTTAGATTTATAGCAGATTGAACAGGTTCTTTGTTATTAAATGGAATGGTTGATATCAGTTTGCCTGACTGACAATTAATTAATGCAATGCAGTACGTTATGCAATAGAGCATATGCCTGTGTGTTTATGACGAGTGTTTGCATCCGTGGGTTGTACAGTTCTCCTTGCTCGCTCTTCCCCTCCTCTCTTCCTCACTCTCTTCCTTTCCTCCCTCCCTCTCTGCCTCCCCCATCTCCTTCTCGCTCTCGTTCTCTCTCTCACTCTCTCGCTCTCTCGCGCTCTCTGTCCTTCCCTCACTCCCTCTCAGATGGAGAGATGGAGAGGCAAGGGAGGGTGGTGAGTGACACTCCTCTCCTGTGCAGGGCGGAATCAGAGAGCAGAGCAGCGTTAAGTAGGACAGTGCAGGATAAAGACACACACACACACTGCCTCCAGTCTGGGGCTAAAGCACTCAATGTATCCCCTCCCAACACACACATGCAGATACAGACACACAAATATGCACACACATTCACAGTAGATAGACACACATGTTTACAAAAATAAACCAATAGCAAACACACAAATGCACATGAAGACAGACAAATGCAGTGCCTTCAGAAAGTATTCACACCCCTTGACTTATTCCACATTTTTGTTGTGTTACAGCTTGAATTCAAAATGTATTAAATAGATTTTTTCTCTCACCCATCTACACAATACCACACAGTCTCTCTCTATGGCACACCGTCTCTCTCTATGGCACACAGTCTCTCTCTATGGCACATGGTATCTCTCTATGGCACACGGTCTCTGTGTGTCTGAGTGGAGACAGACAGGAGAAAGAGGGAGGCTATTCCAGAGACAGAAAGACCGTAGTGAGGAAATTATGGAGCGATTTCATTGCCAACAGAAACTGTATTTGAATTCAATATTTATTACATTTGCATTTAGATATTGAATTTGTAATGCACAAATTCAATAATTGAATAAAAACATTAAGACTTGTATTTCATGATTTGACATGGAATTTAATGACTTACATTCAGTTTTAAAGTTATATTTCAATTTAATTGAATATTCAAATTCAATATTTGTATTTTCAGCTACAGTGTGGTAAATATTGCATTCATTTTCTGTGTATCAAGTTTACAAACTATCATTCCAAGTTTACCAGAGTTTCATATACAATGCATTCAGAAAGTATTCATATCCCTTGACTTATTCCACATGTTGTTGTTACAGCCTGAATTCAAAATTGGTTGAAATAATAATAATAATTCGGCCACTCAAGAACATTCACTGTCTTCTTAGAATGCAACTCCAGTGTACATTTGGTTTTGTGTTTTAGGTTGTTGTCCTGCTGAAAGGTGAATTAATTTCCCAGTGTCTGGTGGGATACAGACTGAACCAGGTTTTCCTCTAGGATTTTTCCTTTGCTTAGCTCTATTCCATTTATTTTTTATCCTGAAAAACTCCCCAGTGCTTAACGATTACAAGCATATCCATAACATGATGAAGCCACCACTATGCTTTAAAATATAGTGAGTGGTACTCAGTAATAAGTTATTGGCTTTGCCCCAAACATAACACTTTGTATTCAGGACAAAAAGTTAATTGCTTTGCCACATTTTTTGCAGTATTACTTTAGTGCCTTGTTGCAAACAGGATGCATGTTTTGGAAATTGTACTAATCCTTCTTTTCACTCTGTCAATTAGGTTAGTTTTGTGGAGTAACTACAATGCTGTTGATCCATCCTCAGTTTTCTCCTATCACAGCCATTAAACTCTGTAACTGTTTTAAAGTCACCAATGGCCTCATGGTGAAATCGCTGAGCAGTTTCTTCCCTCTCCGGCAAATGAGTTAGGAAGGACGCCTGTATCTTTGTAGTGACTGGGTGTATTGATACACCATCTAAAGTGTAATTAATAACTTCACCATGCTCAAAGGGATATTCAATGTCTGTTTTGTTTTTTTACCCATCTACCAGTAGGGGACCTTCTTTGCGAGGTATTGGGAAATCTTCCTGGTCTTTGTGGGTGAATCTGTGTTTGAAATGAACTGGTTGACTGAGGGACCTGAAAGATAATTGTATGTGTGGGGTACAGAGATGAGGTAGTCATAAAAAAATCATGTTAAACACTATTTTTGCTCACAGAGTGAATCCATGCAACTTATTATGTGACTTTTTTACACACATTTTTTTCTCCTGAACTCAAGCTTTTCATTATTAATTCATTTGTAAAAATGTCTATAAACATAATTCCATTTTGACATTATGGGGTGTTGTGTGTAGGCCAGAAAAACAATCTAAATCTCAATTCAGTTTAAATTCAGGCCGTATCACAACAAAATGTGGAAAAAGTCAAGTTGTTTGTGTACTTTCTGAAGGCAATGTATATGCTATTTAGCAGACACGAAAAGGTCTGTTTGAAACATGTACATTGCCTTCAGAAAGTATTCACCTTTCAGCAGAACAATAACCTAAAACACAAGGCCAAATATACACTGGAGTTGTTTACCAAGATGACATTGAATGTTCCTGAGTGGTCTAGTTACAGTTTTGACTTGAATCGGCTTGAAGATCTGTGGCAAGACTTAAAAATGTCTGTTAACAATGCTCAACTTGACAGAGCTTGAAGACTTTTTAAAATAATAATGTGCAAATATTGTACAATCCAGGTGTGTAAAGCTATTAGAGACTTACCCAGAAAGAGTCACAGCTGTAATCACTGCCAAAGGTGATTCTAACATGTATTGACTCGGGGGGTTGAATACTTATCTAATCAATATATATTTTAGTATTTTAGTATTTTAGTATTTTACATTTTCCAGATAATCTCTGTAAATGTTAGAATTGTTCTTCTACATTGACATTACAGAGTATTTTGAGTAGATCGTTGACATAAAATGGCAATTAAGTCCATTTTAATCCCACTTTGTAACACAACAAGAAGTAGAAAGGGTAAAGGTGTTGTCACGAATATCACCGAAGGTGGCTCCTCCCCTTCCCGTTCGGGTGGCGCTCGGCGGTCGTCGTCGCCGGTCTACTAGCTGCTACCGATCCCCTTTTCCCTTTTTGTTTTGTTGGGTCTAATTGGTTTCACCTGTTCCTTTTCGCCTGTGTTCGGCGTCACCCTCTTTGTGCGCGGTATTGTACGGAATAAAGTGTTTTTTTCCGAATCCTCTGCTCTCTGCACCTGACTCCACACCCATCACTCTACGCACCGTTACATGTATGTAAATACTTACTGAAGTCACTGTATACACACACACACACACACACACACACACACACACACACACACACACACACACACACACACACACACACACACACACACACACACACACACACACACACACACACACACACACACACACACACACACACTCATCAACCCATCCCTGCGCCCACCCAAGTTGTATCTCCAGCAACAGGAATTCCTTAGAGACCAGCAGTGTTTGGCCATGTGACTAGGCAGGGATGCAGGCAGCTCTGTAGATGTATCATGTTGCCTCATGTCAAAACATAGAGAGGGAGAGAGAAAAGGAAGGAGAGAGAGAACAAGAAAGAGAAGGAGAGAGTGAGCGAGATCCTGCAGAGCAGATAAATATGGCTCTTAAGCGCTACACAGGAGTGAGATTACCAACGCCAGTGAGTCCCCACTTCCTCTCTAATACCAGCCCTTTTACTGTGTCTACTACTAATACCATCTGGCCTCACAGTGAACACAGAAACACACAGCAACAGTCATAACAGTCTGATAATCTCTCTACTCAGATATAGCAGATGTCATAATGCTACTCAAAGCCTTTTAGTAGCACATTAAAATTCATATGAAAATGGCATAAAACAGAGCGGTTAAAAATATGACAATAGAAGGGCTCCTATTACGGTAGTGAGTGAACTTGTGTAAAGGGCTAAAGGGGGGGCTAAGCCATTCATGTTCCCCCTCTCTCTCCTCCCTTTCCTCTCCACTCCTCTGCCCGCTCTCAGACCCTAACCAGGCATTCCTCCCATTCCATCCCTCTCGCCTCTTCTCTTCCCATGTGACCTGGGGCTCTGGCAGAGCCTTGCTCATTCTGAGGAAGTCATCAGAGTTAATCTGTCTGTCTGTTTGTGTGTGTGTGTGTGTGTGTGTGTGTGTGTGTGTGTGTGTGTGTGTGTGTGTGTGTGTGTGTGTGTGTGTGTGTGTGTGTTTCCTATGAACTCTCTTTTAGTTCAGTATACAGTTGAAGTCGGAAGTTTGCGCTTAGGTTAACTTGTTTTTCAACCACTCCACACATTTCTTGTTAACAAACTATAGTTTTGGCAAGTCGGTTAGAACATCTACTTTCTGCATGACACAAGTCATTTTTCCAACAATTGTTTACAGACAGATTATTTCACTTAATTCCCTGTATCACAATTCCACTGGGTCAGAAGTTTACATACACTAAGTTGACTGTGCCTTTAAACAGCTTGGACAATTCCAGAAAACGATGGCATGGCTTTAGAAGCTTCTGATAGGCTAATTGACATAATTTGAGTCAATTGGAGGTGTATCTGTGGATGTATTTCAAGGCCCACCTTCAAACTCAGTGCCTCTTTGCTTGACATCATGGGAAAATCAAAAGATATCAGCCAAGACCTCAGAAAAATATTTGTAGACCTCCACAAGTCTGGTTCATCCTTGGGAGCAATTTCCAAATGTCTGAAGGTACCACGTTCATCTGTACAAACAATAATACGCAAGTATAAACACCATGGGACCACACAGCCGTCATACTGCTCAGGAAGGAGACGCGTTCAGTCTCCTAGAGATGAACATACTTTGGTGCGAAAAGTGCAAATCAATCCCAGAACAACAGCAAAGGACCTTGTGAAGATGCTGGAGGAAACAGGTACAAAAGTATCTTTATACGCAGTAAAACGACATAACCTGAAAGGTCGCTCAGCAAGGAAGAAGTAACTGCTCCAAAACCGCCATAAAAAAATCCAAATTACGTTTTTCAACTGCGCATGGGGACAAAGATCGTACCTTTTGGAGAAATGTCCTTTGGTCTGATGAAACAAATATAAAACTTTTTGGCCATAATGGACAAAGGGGGAGGCTTGGAAGCCTATGAACACCATCCCAACCGTGAAGCACAAGGGTGGCAGCATCATGTTGTGAGGGTGCTTTGCTGCAGGAGGGACTGGTGCACTTCACAAAATAAATGGCATCATGAGGAAGGACAGTTATGTGGAAAAATTGAAGCAACATCTCAAGACATCAGTCAGGAAGTTAAAAGCTTGGTCGCAAATGGGTCTTCCAAATGGACAGTGACCCCAAGCATACTTCCAAAGTTGTGGCAAAATGGCTTAAGGACAACAATGTCAAGGGATTGGAGTGGCCATCACAAAGCCCTGATCTCAATCCTATATAACATTTGTGGGCAGAACTGAAAAGCGTGTGCGAGCAAGGAGGCCTACAAACCTGACCCAGTTACACCAGCTCTGTCAGGAGGAATGGGCCAAAATCCACCCAACATATTGTGGAAAGCTTGTGGAAGGCTACCCGAAACATTTGACCCAAGTTAATCAATTTAAAGGCAATGCTACCAAATACTAATTGAGTGTATGTAAACTGCTGACCCACTGGGAATGTGATCACTCTCTACTATTACTCTGACATTTCACATTCTTAAAATAAAGTGGTGATCCTAAATGACCTAAGACAGGGAATTTTTACCCGGATTAAATGTCAGGAATTGTGAAAAACTGATTTTAAATGTATTTGGCTAAGGTGTATGTAAACTTCAAATGTTTTTATTAAAGGGCTCCCCTTAAAACGATACCCAAGCTCACAGGCCTCTAAATATAGCCTCTAAATAATTTTTCTACTAAATAGTTGAAGAAGCACATGCAGTGGCTGAAAGGAAAACAGATCTGGCAATAAGAATAAGCAATAGATAGTCTTGATCATTTGGGACCCCTTGGCTATTTCGCTAAGGAGAGTTTATAGAAAAGACTTAATCAATATTTCGTTTTGTCTCATTTATTGAAATAGATATTGCCTCTGCGTGATGGGCCTATATACAGAGTGGAATTCAATAAAACAACAGTCAAAATGCCTAATATAAGGCCTACAGTCCGTGCTCCCAAATACTGCAACAAGTGGGATTCATTAGGTTGCATGATCAGCACAGCAGCCCCACGTGGCTATAAAAATACATTATGAAATTATATGGCCATTAAATAATACTGCATGGCAT
This sequence comes from Salvelinus fontinalis, assembly GCF_029448725.1. Taxonomy (NCBI): domain Eukaryota; kingdom Metazoa; phylum Chordata; class Actinopteri; order Salmoniformes; family Salmonidae; genus Salvelinus; species Salvelinus fontinalis. The sequence goes on along the minus strand of NC_074677.1, from coordinate 24,979,777 downwards.
ATTTAGTAGTGGAATAAGCCTAGCCTAAATCATATTTACTTTCTATTTTGCAGCTCAGGCAGTTATTCTAGACAAGGCTCTTCTTTGTCTTTATCATTCTCACACAAGTCATTTGCTGAAGGCCCAAGCCTATACTAGGCCATCTACTGGTATCATGTCATTATTGAATGCAGCTCAAAAACAAGCTCTAGACATTTATTTAGGAAATGAAACCGGAAGCTGCTAAGCAACTAACGTCTGGGCTAGTTTGATTGATTGCTTGATTGACTAGCTAACTTCTTTGCAAATGCCACATTACTGACAAAAGTTTGTACGCATAAACAAGATCTTTAAAACCTCTTACAGCTAACCCCCCCTTCTTTCAATTTCCACCTGAAGACATACCCAAATCTAACTGCCTCTAGCTCAGGCCCAGGAGCAAGGATATACATATTCTTGGTACCATTTGAAAGAAAACATTCTGAAGTGTGTGTAAATGTGAATTGAATGTAGGAGAATATAACACAATAGATCTGGTTTAGATAATACAATGAAAAAACCATACGTTTTTTCTTTTTAATTGTTGTATCATCATCTTTAAAATGAACAAGATAAAACAAACATTCAGATATAAATATGGGGACAATTTCAGTGAAAAACATAAGAGGGCAACAGTACTTGTGCAACGTTTCAGAATGATAACTTCCAAAATGAGTGTGCTACATGACATTTATCATGAAGTCACCCAGGTGTCCCACACAAGTAGCCCAAATGTACCCAAGTTGCCAAATTGGTGAAGGTATACATTTTGAAACAAATAACTATATACAAAATACCAAAATGGTATTCTAACCCCCCACCCCCCAAAATGGAGGGAAAAAAATATAAAGAAAAAATATATATACTTTTTCAAAATAACATGGGTAACTATTTACACACTTTCAATATTTGGAAGACCCTTAGTCCTCTATCAAATCAAATCAATTTATATAGCCCTCAAGAGTAAATATGAACAGTTTACCTCTAGATGGCCCGGGTGGTGTGGAGCCAGAGACAGCAGGGGTCCAGCTGGATGAACCAGCTTCATAGGGGGATGGACACACGTTGGGGATGGACACGTTGGCGGCAGACACACACATCTCGACCATGCTCCCTCTAATCCATAATATGTAGACTGAGTTGAGGAAGCACGCGCTGGAGGAAGTATAGCCAATGTGTACTTTACACATTTCATTACATTTTTATATATTGCAAATAAAATGTAAAAACAATCACAAATAATATTTTATATTATTAATTTCAAACAACGGCATTAGCATGAGAAGAACTCAACAGTCCAAAACAATGTCCTCTCCGTTCAAAAAATATGCTTCCATTTGAGTCATTGTCACTAACTGAGTCGTCTTCCAAAAGCATATGTTTCACTTTCACGATCAATTTCCTCTATAATTTTGTCTACATTCGTATATCTAGTCTTAGATTTAGCTTTCCCTGACTTATTCGCCATGATTTTCTATATATAAACATCTGAAGATGCATGTTACCGAAACAGTGCTGTGCGTAATGAGTTTGGCTACTTCCAGTATGAAACTTCAATGGCGAATGACAATCTTTACGCCGGAGTTTACTACATGGGTTGGTCTTCCAAAACACAAACATTAGATATTGCCGTTTACCTCTGCTCATTGGCTATCTACCCAGCTAGATTTCAAGACGATCGGTGGTCATTGGGTTAAAATAGTCAATCAACGAAACAGTGGTCATATAATTGGTGCATAATGAGGTCGTTACTTGTCGGTTTTTTCAGGTCAATACGTCCCGCGAAATGACCCATCAAGTTTGGTTGTGTTACAAACAAACAGTTGATTGCAAGGAAACCAAACATGACTGGATAAAGTCAGGTTTAGCCTGTGCATTTACGTCGAATGTTTCGTCGAAAATTGAACGACACGAAATTCAACGAGATAAGCGTTCACAAAATGTTTTGTGTTAGGCTATAAAAATGCATTTAACTGAGCAAAAGACCATTCATTGTGTAACAATGAGCCTTGGGATTGCAAACAGAGCAAGATCTTCAAAGGTAAACAATTTATTTCATTGCTATACTTGTTTTTTTGTTACGCCTGTACTGGTTGAAAAAGTAGTTTGGTATGGGGCTCTGTGCTCAGATAATCGCATCGTATTCTTTCGCAGTAAATCCTTTTTTAAATCTGACAACGCAGTTGGATTAGCAAGATTCTAGGCTTTTGAAGCATGTGAGACACTTGTATTTTCAGGAATGTTTAATATGACTATTTGTGGCGATCACCATATGTTGTCGAATTCAAACCCGCATCTGGTATCCGTAGATAAGAGAAGTTAACCGAGTAAAGGGAGACGTAAAGTAAGAATTGAACGTGTAAATGTTAATTCATAGTCGTAACATAGGTTTACGTACGTTTACAGATCTAACTTAACATTTACGTTTGATGTTTCATGCATGGCTTTATTTACGACCCAAACTATTTACGTATGGATTTTCATACAATCCTAACGACACGTATGTTCAACCTTTTGGCAGTTATCTCCCTCCATATTCGCAAGCCACCTATGAGTAGCTCCCCAAACAATTCTGAAAGTACATGCAATTTTCATATGTTCCGCCGCAAACTGTCATAAACAAATCTCACAGGTATCAGACACTGTAAACTCCCAGCTACTATATAATCAGTGCAACATTGAGATTATCCCACCCCTGGTGAGCCACTTTTGGCTTACCAAGCCAAACTTAAAACTATCTGACAAGTAATTTTCAGCAATATTGCTCCTGTCTGTCTGTGTGGTGCGCTCGTTTCTCTGTCCGTGTAGCCAGTTGATGTGATAATCTTGTGGGTTCCCCAAAACCCTCTTAATTATATGTTAACTGCAAGGTAGGCTTACCTGGCAGAAGTACAGTACCAGTCAAACGTTTAGACACACCTATCTTTATTTTTTACTATCTTCTACATTGTAGAATAATAGTGAAGACATCAAAACTATGAAATAGTAGTAACCAAAAAAGTGTTAAACAAATCAAAATATATTTTATATTTGAGTTTCTTCAATGTTGCCACCTTCTACCTTGATGACAGCTTTGCACACTCTTGGCGTTCTCTCAACCAGTTTCATGAGGTAGTCATCTGGAATGTCAGAGCAGCTCACAGATTACTGCACCTGTACGTAGCCCATCTATAATTTAGCCCAAACAACTCCCTCTTCCCCTACGGTATTTATTTATTTATTTATTTTGCTCCTTTGCACCACATTATTTATATTTCTACTTTGCACATTCTTCCACTGCAAATCTACCATTCCAGTGTTTTAATTGCTATATTGTATTTACCTCGTCACCATGGCCTTTTTTTTGCCTTTAGCTCCCTTATCTCACCTCATTTGCTCACATTATATATAGACTTATTTTTCTACTGTATTATTGACTGTATGTTTGTTTTACTCCATGTGTAACTCTGTGTTGTTGTGTGTGTCGAACTGCTTTGCTTTATCTTGGCCAGGTCGCAATTGTAAATGAGAACTTGTTCTCAACTTGCCTACCTGGTTAAATAAAGGTGAAAAAATAAATACAATTAAAAAATGCATTTTAATTAACAGGTGTGCCTTGTTAAAAGTTAATTTGTGGAATTCCTTTCCTTAATGCGTTTGAGCCAATCAGTTGTGTTGTGACAAGGTAAGGGGGTATATAGAAGATAGCCTTATTTGGTAAAAGACCAAGTCCATATTATGGCAAGAACAGCTCAAATAAGCAAAGAGAAACGACAGTCCATTATTTCTTTAAGACATGAAGGTCAGTCAATGCAGAACATTTAAAAAACGTTTAAAGTTTCTTCAAGTGCAGTCACAAAAACCATCAAGAGCTATGATGAAACTGTCTCTCATGAGGACCGCCACAGGAAAGGAAGACCCAGAGTTACCTCTGCTGCAGAGGATAAGTTCATTAGCGTCTCAGAAAATTCATTAGAGCCTCCGAAATGCAGCCCAAATAAATGCTTCACAGAGTTCAAGTAACAGACACATCTCAACATCAACTGTTCAGAGGAGACTGTGAGGCAGGCCTTCATGGTCAAATTGCTGCAAAGAAACCACTACTATAGTACACGAATAAGAAGAAGAGACTTGCTTGGGCCAAGAAACACGAGCAATGGACAATAGACCGGTGGAGATCTCTCCTTTGGTCTGATGAGTCCAACTTAGATTTTTTTTGGTTCCAAATACCGTGTCTTTGTGAGACGCAGAGTAGGTGAACGGATGATCTCCGCATGTGTGGTTCCCACTATGAAGCATGGAGGAGATGGTGTGGGGGTGCATGGCTGGTGACACTGTCTTTGATTTATTTAGAATTCAAGGCACACTTAACCAACATGGCTACCACATTATTCTGCAGCGATACGCCATCCCATCTGATTTGGGCTTAGTGGGACTATCATTTGTTTTTCAACAGGACAATGACAGGACAGCCCTCCAGGCTGTGTAAGGGCTATTTAACCAAGAAGGAGAGTGATGGAGCGCTGCATCAGATGACCTGACAACATTTGTCCTGTGTATCATAAGGATGTATATCATTTGTATCTATTATTTGTTATTTGCAAACTTTGCCATGAAATGAGTAGCAGCAGTACAGAACTGTCACTAGACCAGCACATTGGACTGCACATTCCTCTCTCGCTAGATGTGCATTTAAATTAAAAGGGAATTACATTCAAAAATCTATTTCATAGTTTTCTTCCAGACCTAAAAATAATGGTCTTCTGATGTGATTTAAGCATTGGCATGGACTTAGAACATCCCATGTTGGTGTTTCTCTTTGAACAATTTTAATTTTGAGTGTGAAAAAATTAAGAAATCTAAATCCAGAAATGTTTTTTTTTACAGGGCCATTGGAGTTGCTTATTAACTCTTTTTTTTTTTACCAGGTATATTGACAAAAAACACAGTGCACTACTTCCTCTACACTAAGGACCTACGGAGGAGTTGCAGGGGAGAGGAGAAGAATGTGCCTATTTGAAAACTAGAAAAAATGTGTAGCTTACTGCATGTTCCCTTTTTTAAAAGTAGCTCTCAGGCTAGAAAAGGTTAGACCCCTGGATTAGAGAGATGTCAGTACACTGTCTGGGTAGAAGAAGTGATCTGGGTGCAGCACTGTTTCTCGCTCCCTGAAAAATATGGAATTAATTGGATTTCTCTGGTTTCTATTTCTCCTGGAGTCTTGTTCTTTCAAGCGCTCTCTCTCTCCTCTCTCTTGTTGACTGCTCCAATCAGACATGTATAAAGTGTCTCTTCTCTATTTGTGGCAGAGAAAAATCTATTCTAAGTAATATGGCTTGGCTGTGTGTGAGCACGTGGGTGTGTAGAGTTGGTTTAGTGTGCTGCTACACCATAGCTTTAGTATGCTGCCTCAATAAACGGTGTGGTAATGTTTCTAAGTTGTGTATTTGTGTGTATATGCCACGGGTTGTGTGTGTGTTTGCGTGTGCACATGTTTTCCAGCACGTTCCCCGGCCTGCAGGCTGTGCTGCTGTGTGCAGTGGTCAGGTGGTCTGACAGTAGGGGGAGATGACATCACTCTGGAAGCGTCTCTCTCTCTCTCTCTCTCTCTCTCTCTCTCTCTCTCTCTCTCTCTCTCTCTCTCTCTCTCTCTCTCTCTCTCGTTCTCTCTGTTCTCTCTTCTCTCTCTCTGTTCTCTCTCACTCACTTTTCGCTGTCTTTCTCTTGTGTTCGCTAGCTCTCTCTCACTTGCAATCCTCTTTTCTCTATCTCTCTCTCTCTCTTTCCGCCTTTGTTTGGTAATGGTAGCAACTCTCGTCATCACAGGGGAGTTCGTAAATTGTTTTTGTTTGGCATACATTTTACAGTGAAAAATTGGAGTCTCAGCGTAAATCCGTTACTGTGGAATTGCCCTCATACTGTATGTGGCTTTCACATCAGAACCATTCTACAGAAGCATTACTTGTCAAATCGACCATCTTCCCCTGGGGGATAATAAAGTTAATCTTATATTTGATTGTGTGTGTATTGAGGCCCACCCCATGCTAGAGCCACTTGTTGTCAGGAGTGTACAGCAGACCTGTTTTTATAGCACTGCTAGCCAATCCAAACAAACATCTAAGGAATGTGACATCCCTCCCTCTCTCTCCCTCCCTCTATCGCTCTCTCTCTCCAAATCATTTCTGTCCTCAATCAAACTTTCTGTTTACCCTCAAAATTGATTATGTGTGTGAGGAATCTATATGTATGTGCATACACGTTCATGTGTGTTAGTGTTTAAGTATGTGTGTTGAAAGGCCTGTGGTGATCCTCTGGGCTGGTGTGTTTATGTGGTGATGATGATATGATGCATATTCTACTATAAAGTGGAAGTAGTGATAAGAGTCAGCCTGATAATGATAACACTACCAGTTATTTCCCTTCCTCTCCTCCCCTGGCGCTGCCTCCAGGCTGTCTTGCTTCCAGACAGCCCTTTACCACCTCATTTCCATAGCCTGCCTTTGCCAACCAACACAAGGCAAATTACCCACCTGGTCTTTAAGGTGCACTATGGCACGGGACCAAGTAAATTCGCTTTTCTAGATACTTTACTTAGGACAGCTAATCAGCCGTACCAGTGATTGTCCGGGAGGTGACTTCATCGTCTCTACCTCGTGTTGAGATTTCAGAGTTCGAACCATTTTGGACGTGAGCTGCAACTCAAAACATTTACACGAACAGCCGAATAATAATATATGCACAATCTGTTCCGAACTGCTTAGGCTTTTTAGCCTATTCATTGATGTAAATAATAGTCGATGTAAATACGTTTGACCTGTCATGCTTATCGATCTATTGGTTAATTTTCATAAATTAGTGGAATTAAATTGGTGGAATTATGTATCTTATTTATCACACATATACAGCATACAGATACAGAGTCTTTGAATGGAAAATATGTCAGACTGCGCAAAGGCTGCTGCTGCAGCATCTTGCAGGAACTGGGAACTCAGAAAAATACGAGGTCAAATATTGACGTCAGTGATCTTCAGGTTAGAAAGTCGGAGCTCTAGAAGGAGGCCAGAGATCTCATGTTGGAATTTTGATTTGGATGACTGTTGAAAACGATTTTTCCCAGTCGGAGCTAGTTTTTTGCTCCGGTTGTTTTGAACTCGGCATAAAAGGTCACCAGAAGGCAGGCTTCATCAGCGCGTCACACCACACAGCAATGAGCTGGAGGCAGGATGCATTTTGAAAACATTGTTTGAAACCTGAATGTTTTAATACATATTATGAGGCATGTTTTACCTTGCTTCAAAGTAGCCTATTAGATCTCCTGTATGTGCTGTGCCCTTTTGTTTTCCTGCTAATTTCATTAAATCAAATCAAATTGTATTTGTCACATGCGCCGAATACAACAGGTGTAGACCTTACAGTGAAATGCTTACAAGCCCTTAACCAACGATGCAGTTTTAAGAAAACACCTAAAAAATAAAAAGTAAAAAAAAGTAGGAGGTAAGAAAACAAATAATTAAAGAGCAGCAGTAAATAACAATAGCGGGGCTATATACAGGGGGTACCGGTACAGAGTCAATGTGTCAATGTGCGGGGGCACCGGTGTCGAGGTATTTGAGATAATTATGTACATGCAGGTAGGGTTGTCGAAGTGACTATGCATAGATAATAACAGAGAGTAGCAGCAGCGTAGTGGGGGGTGCATATAGTCTGGGTAGCCATTCGATTAGCTGTTCAGGAGTCTTATGGCTTAGGGGTAGAAGCTGTTTAGAAGCCTCTTGGACCTAGACTTTGCGCTCCGGTACCACTTGCCGTGCGGTAGCAGAGAGAACAGTCTATGACTAGGGTGGCTGGAGTCTTTGATGATTTTTAGGGCCTTCATCTGCCTGGTATAGAGGATCTGGGTGGCAGGAAGCTTGGCCCCGGTGATGTACTGGGCCGTACGCGCTACCCTCTGTAGTGCCTTGCGGTTGGAGGCCGAACAGTTGCCATACCAGGCAATGATTCAACCTGTCAGGATGCTCTCGATGGTGCAGCTGTAGAACCTTTTGAGGACCTGAGGACCCATGCCAAATCTTTTCAGTCTCCTGAGGGGGAATAGGTTTTGTCGTGCCCTCACGACTGTCTTGGTGTGCTTGGACCATGTGTGCTTGGACCATGTTAGTTTGTTGGTGATGTGGACACACCAAGGAACTTGAAGCTCTCAACCTGCTCCACTACAGTCCCGTTGATGAGAATGGGGACGTGCTCAGTCCTCCTTTTCCTGTCTTTCACAATCATCTCCTTTGTCTTGATCACGTTGAGGGAGAGGTTGTTGTCCTGGCACCACATGGTCACATCTATGACTTCCTCCCTATAGGCCGTCTCATCGTTGTCAGTGAACAGGCCAACCACTGTTGTGTCATCAGCAAACTTAATGATGGTGTTGGAGTTGTGCCTGGCTGTGCAGTCATGAGTGAACAGGGAGTACAGGAGGGGACTGAGGAGGGGACTGAGCACACACCCTGCGGGGCCCCCGTGTTGAGGATCAGCGTGTTGTTACCTACCCTTAACACCTGCGGGCGGCCCGTCAGGAAGTCTGATCTAGTTGCAGAGGGAGCTGTTTAGTCCCAGGGTCCTTAGCTTAGTGATGCGCTATATGGACTCTATGGTGTTAAACGCTGAGCTGTAGTCAAGAAACAGCATTCTCACATAGGTGTTCCTTTTGTCCAGGTGGGAAAGGGCAGTGTGGAGTGCAAGAGCTTGCATCATCTGTGGATCTGTTGGTGCGGTATGCAAATTGGAGTGGGCCTAGGGTTTCTGGGATAATGGTGTTGGTGTGAGCCATGACCAGCCTTTCAAACCATTTCTTGGCTGCAGACGTGAGTGCTACGGGTCGATAGTCATTTAGGCAGGTTACCTTAGTGTTCTTTGGCACAGGGACGATGGTGGTCTGCTTGAAACATGTTGGTATTACAGACTCCGACAGGGAGAGGTTGAAAATATCAGTGAAGACATTTGCCAGTTGGTCAGCGCATGCTCGCAGTAAATGTCCTGGTAATCCGTCTGTCCCAGCTGCCTTGTGAATGTTGACCTGTTTAAAGGTCCTCACAACAGTTGGTGCTCTCATATATGTTTCAGTGTTACTTGCCGCGAAGCGAGCATAGAAGTTATTTTGCTAGTCTGGTAGGCTCGTGTGACTGGGCAGCTCTCAGCTGTGCTTCCCTTTGTAGTCTGTAATAGTTTGCAAGTCCTGCCACATCCGACGAGCGTCGGAGTCGGTGTAGTACAATTCGATCTTAGTCCTGTATTGACGCTTTGCCTGTTTGATGGTTCATTGGAGGGCAAAGCGGGATTTCTTATAAGCTTCCGGGTTAGAGTCTCGCTCCTTGAAAGCGGCAGCTCTACCCTTTAGCTCAGTGAGGATGTTGCCTGTAATCCATGGCTTCTGGTTGGGGTATGTACTTACTGTCACTGTGGGGACGACGTCTTCAATGCACTTATTGATAAAGCCAGTGACTGATGCGGCTGGGGAACCAAGACCTTTTCACCGGACGTGCTACCTGTCCCAGACCTGCTGTTTTCAACTCTCTAGAGACAGCAGGAGCGGTAGAGATACTCTCAATCATCGGCTATGAAAAGCCAACTGACATTTACTCCTGAGGTGCTGACCTGTTGCACCCTCGACAACTACTGTGAGTATTATTATTTGACCATGCTGGTCATTTATGAACATTTGAACATCTTGGCCATGTTCTGTTATAATCTCCACCCGGCACAGCCAGAAGAGGACTGGCCACCCCTCATAGCCTGGTTCCTCTCTAGGTTTCTTCCTAGCTTTTGGCCTTTCTAGGGAGTTTTTCCTAGCCACCGTGCTTCTACACCTGCATTGCTTACTGTTTGGGGTTTTAGGCTGGGTTTCTGTACAGCACTGAGATATCAGCTGATGTAAGAAGGGCTTTATAAATACATTTGATTTGATTTTGATTTGTGTACTCCTCAATGCAATCGGAAGAATCCCGGAACATGTTCCAGTCTGTGATAGCAAAACAGTCCTGTAGTTTAGCATCTGCTTCATCTGACCACTGTTTTATAGACCGAGTCACTGGTGCATCCTGCTTTAATTTTTGATTGTAAGCAGGAATCAGGAGGATAGAGTTATGGTCAGATTTCCCAAATGGAGGGCGAGGGAGAGCTTTGTACGGGTCTCTGTGTGTGGAGTAGATCTAAAAACAATGTTCCTCTGGTTGCACATTTAACATGTTGATAGAAATTTGGTAAAACTGGTGTAAGTTTCCCTGCAATAAAGTCACCGGCCACTAGGACCGCCGCCTCTGGAGGAGCGTTTTCCTATGGCAGAATACAGCTCATTTATTGCGGTTTTAGTGCCAACCTCGCTCTGTGGTGGTTTGTAGACAGCTACGAAAAATACAGATGAAAACTCTCTGGGTAAATAGTGTGGTCTACAGCTTATCATAAGATACTCATCCTCAGGCGAGCAAAACTTTGAGACTTCCTTAGATATTGTGCACCACCATGCATAGGCCCCCACCCTGTGTCTTACCAGAAGCTGCTGTTCTGTCTTGCCGATAGAGTGTATAACCCACCCGCTCTCTGTTCTTAATGTCGTCATCCACAACTCGGTGAAGCATAAAATATTACTGTTTTTAATGTCCCGTTGGTAAGATATACGTGCTTTCAGTTTGTCCCATTTATTTTCTAGCGATTGAACATTAGCTAGCAGAACAGAGCGCAAGGGCAGATTAGCCACTCCTTGCCTGGTCCTCACATGGCACCCTGATCTTTTGCCTCGAAATTTCCGTTTCCTTCTCCAGCGAATCACGGGGATTGGGGCCTGGCCGGGTGTCAACAGTATATCCCTCGCGTCCGACTCATTGAAGAAAAACTCTTCATCTAGTTTGAGGTGAGCAATCCCAGTTCTGATGTCTAGAAGCTCTTTTCGGTCATAGGAGACGGTAGCAGCAACATTATCTACAAAACAAGTTATGGACATTTGCTGGTGGCCTACTACCTTGTGCATATTTCTGGATTTACAATGTTCTGATATGTTGCACCAGACTCATTGCCTTTAATGTTTTTTTTTTTCTCCTAGGGCTACTGGTTGTATAAATGTGGTATCTTATCGTCCCACAACTGTCCCAGAGTCTGTTTGCAATAAGCTATTTCTTTCTCCACAAGCTGACCAATAGATTGGTAGCCTGAACGTTTCTACTATAGTAGATTTACATAGGCTAGTGATTTTGTTTTTCGTTAATAGTCTTGTTGGTTGAGGAAAAGTACAAAATGAACATCAGAATTCATTAAGAAGGACCACACATTATTGCATCCCCGACTTGCATGTTCTGTTAATATGAATTACCATATTTTAGGGTGTGATTTCTGACATACTTAGCACCATGGGTGGGCACCTTAATCTGGTTACGCACCCAATGTATTTGGGTCTGGTAAATTTCTCAATGTCCGGTTAATTCAAATGTTGCCGGTGAAATTTATTGTGCCACATTTTCCTAATGGAAATCGTGCACCCTACATACCTTGACACAGCCCAACCCCACCCTTCCTGCCCCAGAAGAATTGAGAGATTACAGAGTTTGTTTGGAGCTGACAGTGTATGCGCTGGCCGTGACAGGGACAATGGGGCCGTGGTGGCACCCCACACAGCCGTTGCAACAGCAGGCACGTCAGCCGAGCCTGGCCCAATGTGATTGTGCTGCGTTTTTCAGCCAACTCCCCTCACAGGGGCTGGCGACAAATCCCCTGCCCCTTTGTGTGTGTGTCTGTGTGTGTGTGTGTGTGTGTGTGTGCGTGTGTGTGCGTGTGAGTAACACAGCAGTTAGGTCATGTGTCTCTGCTGTATTTGTTGTTGTTTTTATCATTACGGGCATGGGGGTTACTAAGGATTAAAAGCAAACACCTGTCGTCTATCTATATTGACATTTATTCCTTGCACAATGGACAAAAAAATCAGCCGTTGAGAAATGCCTCATTGAGTCCTTGAGAATTTGATCAATACTCACTGTTTAATACACTCTCCATGTGATGATATTTAAGATATAGGATACATTGTTTACATCTCCATTTTAGACAGCTCTCAGGAACCTTCTCATCTTGACCGTCTCATTGTTGTTTTATCTTAAAAATTAATATTAGCCACTTTCAATGGTAGTTTACTCGACTGATGAGTGAGTATCTCTAAAGTGAGTTTCTCTGATAGAGAGGATGAAAAGAAGCATGTCCAGACACTGTTGATGTGGTGTGGCTGCCGTTCTGCCTAATGGGCTACAGGTGGCAGCCCTCTATTCTTTTAGCTCCCTCAGCCGGACAACACATACACACACCATCAACATTTGTAGAAAAGGAAAAAGGAAATGAGCATTCCTTATTGGATTTCACTCTGTGTCAAAATGTTCTCTCCTGTCAGACTCTTTAGATCACACACTCTCAGCACAGTATGCGACTGGTGTGTAGAAGTCAACTGGAGTGGGTTTTGAGAGGCAGAGTGTGAGACCAGAGTGAGTGTGAGTAAACGATTTTGTGGTTTCTGTGGTTACTCCTGCTCCTGTCTCCCCCCCATCTCTCTCTCTCTCTCTCTCTCTCTCTCTCTCTCTCTCTCTCTCTCTCTCTCTCTCTCTCTCTCTCTCTCTCTCTCTCTCTCTCTCTCTCTCTCTCTCTCTCTCTCTCTCTCTCTCTCTCTCTCTCTCTCTCTCTCTCTCTCTCTCTCTCTCTCTCTCTCTTTGTCTTTGTCTCCTTCCCCTCAGTACCTATCCCTCCCTCCCTCCCTCCTGAAGCAACAATATGCATATTCTTCATACCATTTGATAGGAAACACTTTGAAGTTTGTGGAAATGTGAAATGAATGTAGGAGAGTATAACACATGAGATCTGGTAAAAGATAATACAAACCAAAAAACATGCGTTTTTCAATTATTTATTATTCTTCATCATCTTTGAAATGCAAGAAAAAGGCTATAATATAATATTGCAGTTTAGACACAATTTAGATTTTGTTCACTAGATAGCAGCAGTGTGTGTGCAAAGTTTCAGATTGATCCAGTGAAGCATTGCAATACTAATATTTTGTATCAAGTCTGCCCAAATGTGCCGAATTGGTCAATTGATACATTTTCAAGTTCAAAACTTTAGGGAACATACAATAATTATATGGTAATACAACATTTAAGTTTACACACTCCCAGGAATGTCATACATGATGGATCATTAGCTTAAACACTAACTTTTACACATCTATGTCACGATCGTCGTATTGTGGAAGAGAGGAGGACCAAGGCGCAGCGTGATAACTATACATCTTCTTTTATTTGAAGACGAAAACGAAACGAAGAACACTGGCAAACTATACAAAACAACAAATGACCTTGAAGCTATATAAACAAATAGTGCTGACACTAAACACTACACATAGACAATCACCCACGAACTACCTAATGAATATGGCTGCCTAAATATGGTTCCCAATCAGAGACAACGATAGACAGCTGTCTCTAATTGAGAACCAATCTAGGCAACCATAGACATACATACACCTAGACTGAACACTGCCCCATAAACATACAAAAAACCCTAGACAATACAAAACACAAACATCCCCCATGTCACAACCTGACCTAACTAAAATAATAAAGAAAACAAAGATAACTAAGGCCAGGGTGTGACAGTACCCCCCCACCCCCCAAAGGTGCGGACTCTAGCCGCAAAACCTGACACAGAAGGGGAGGGTCCGGGTTTGCCTTCTCACGGCGGCGGCTCGGGTGCGGGGAGCAGCAACAGGACGTACAGGACTCTGGAGACGCACAGTAGGCTTGGTGCGTGGTGCCGGAACTGGTGGTACCGGGTTGGGGCGAGGAGGTGGCACTGGAGACCCAGCACAGCCCAGTGCGGGCTATTCAACCAGGTAAGGTTGGGCAGGCTCGGTATATCCGGTGCCACCTCCACGTACCAGTCCTCCGGTGGCAGCCCCCCGCACCAGGCTGACTCTCCGTTTTCTCTCTACAGTTGCTCCCGTCTGTCCTGAGCCGCCAGAGCCTTCCTCTTCTCCAGCGCCGTCTGAGCTGCCCGTCTGTCCAGCGCCGTCTGAGCTGCCCGTCTGTCCAGCGCCGTCTGAGCAGCCCGTCTGTCCAGCGCCGTCTGAGCCGCCCGTCTGTCCAGCGCCGTCTGAGCCGCCCGTCTGTCCAGCGCCATCTGAGCCGCCCGTCTGTCCTGATCCGCCAGAGCCGTCCGTCAGTCAGGAGCCGCCAGAGCCGCCCGCCAGTCAGGAGCCGCCAGAGCCGCCCGCCAGTCAGGAGCCGCCAGAGCCGCCCGCCAGTCAGGAGCCGCCAGAGCCGCCAGCCAGCCAGGAGCTGCCAGAGCCGCCAGCCAGCCAGGAGCTGCCAGAGCCGCCAGCCAGCCAGGAGCTGCCAGAGCCGCCAGCCAGCCAGGAGCTGCCAGAGCCGCCAGCCAGCCAGGAGCTGCCAGAGCCGCCAGCCAGCCAGGAGCTGCCAGATCCGCCAGCCAGCCAGGAGCTGCCAGAGCCGCCAGCCAGCCAGGAGCTGCCAGATCCTCCAGCCAGCCAGGAGCTGCCAGATCCGCCAGCCAGCCAGGAGCTGCCAGATCCGCCAGCCAGCCAGGAGCTGCCAGAGCCGCCAGCCAGCCAGGAGCTGCCAGAGCCGCCAGCCAGCCAGGAGCTGCCAGAGCCGCCAGCCAGCCAGGACCTGCCAGAGCCGCCAGTCAGCCAGGACCTGCCAGAGCCGCCAGCCAGCCAGGAGCTGCCAGAGCCGCCAGCCAGCCAGGAGCTGCCAGAGCCGCCAGCCAGCCAGGAGCTGCCAGAGCCGCCAGCCAGCCAGGACCTGCCAGAGCCGCCAGCCAGCCAGGACCTGCCAGAGCCGCCAGTCAGCCAGGACCTGCCAGAGCCGCCAGCCAGCCAGGAGCTGCCAGAGCCGTCAGTCAGCCAGGATCTGCCAGAGTCGTCAGTCAGCCAGGAGCTGCCAGAACCGCCTGTCACGCCGGCGATGCCCGGATTTGCTCCTCAGTCCGGAGCTGCCCCTCAGTCCGGAACTGCCCCTCAGTGCAGAGGTGCCTTTCAGTCCATGAGCCCATTTATTGAGGTTTCCAGGCCAAGGTCGGCGGTCGGCGGTGAGGGTCGCCGCTCATAAGAGGCCACGGGGGCGGTTAAGGAAGCGGGCAAAAACTATGGTGAAGTGGGGTCCACGTCCCGCGCCAGAGCCGCCACCGCGGACAGACGCCCACCCAGACACTCCCCTATAGGTTTAGGTTTTCCGCACCTTTGGTGGGGTACTGTCACGTTCTGACCGTTATTTTCCTTTGTTTTGTCTTTAGTTAGTATGGTCAGGGCGTGAGATGGGGTGGGCATTCTATGTTATGTGTTTCTATGTTTAGGTTTGTATTTTGGCCTAATATGGTTCTCAATCAGAGGCAGGTGTTTTGCATTGTCTCTGATTTGGGAACCATATTTAGGTTGCCTGTTTTCACTGTTGGTTTGTGGGTGTTTGTCTTCTGTGTCAGTGTTTGTGCCACACGGGACTGTTGTTCGGTTAGATTCTCTTTGTTATTTTGTTTTGTGTAGTGTTCAGTTTTTTTATATTAAAACATGGACACTTACCACTCTGCGTTTTGGTCCGATCCCTACTACACCTCTTCAGACGAAGAGGAGGAAATCAGCCGTTACAATCTAGATGGCCAGGTGGGGTGGGTGTGGAGCCAGAGACAGCAGGGGTTCAAACTGTAGAACCCAGTTTCTACATTTGAACATGAAAATTGATTTTATCAAACAAAACTATGCTACATTTTATCTCTGGGACCCTCAGGATGACAAATCATAGCAAGATTACTGAATGTAAGTACATTACTTAGCTTCAGAGGTGAATGTATCAAACCAGTTTTTTGTTGTTGTGCACTCTCCTCAAAAAATAGAATGGTATTTTTTCAGTGTAATAGCTACTGTAAATTGGACAGTGCAGTTAGATTAACAAGAATTTAAGCTTTCTACCCAGCTTTCTGGAAAGTTTGCTGTTACTTACAATGTCATGCTAATCACATTAGCGCACACTAGCTCAACCGTCCCGGTATCAAATCAAATCAAATCAAATTTTATTTGTCACATACACATGGTTAGCAGATGTTAATGCAAGTGTAGCGAAATGCTTGTGCTTCTAGTCCCGACAATGCAGTAATAACCAACGAGTAATCTAACCTAACAATTCCACAACTACTACCTTATACACACAAGTGTAAAGGGATAAAGAATATGTACATAAAGATATATGAATGAGTGATGGTACAGAACGGCATAGGCAAGATGCAGTAGATGGTATAGAGTACAGTATATACATATACATATGAGATGAGTAATGTAGGGTATATAAACATAAAGTGGCATAGTTTAAAGTGGCTAGTTATACATGTATTACATAAAGATGGCAAGATGCAGTAGATGATATAGAGTACAGTATATACATATACATATGAGATGAGTAATGTAGGGTATGTAAACATTATATTAAGTGGCATTGTTTAAAAGGGGCTAGTGATACATTTTTACATAAATTTCCATCAATTCCCATTATTAAAGTGGCTGGAGTTGAGTCAGTATGTTGGCAGCGGCCACTAAATGTTAGTGGTGGCTGTTTAACAGTCTGATGGCCTTGAGATAGAAGCTGTTTTTCAGTCTCTCGGTCCCTGCTTTGATGCACCTGTACTGACCTCGCCTTCTGGATGATAGCGGGGTGAACAGGCAGTGGCTCGGGTGGTTGTTGTCCTTGATGATCTTTATGGCCTACCTGTGACATCGGGTGGTGTAGGTGTCCTGGAGGGCAGGTAGTTTGCCCCCGGTGATGCGTTGTGCAGACCTCACTACCCTCTGGAGAGCCTTACGGCTGTGGGCGGAGCAGTTGCCGTACCAGGTGATACAGCCCGGCAGGATGCTCTCGATTGTGCATCTGTAGAAGTTTGTGAGTGCTTTTGGTGACAAGCCAAATTTCTTCAGCCTCCTGAGGTTGAAGAGGCGCTGCTGCGCCTTCTTCACAACGCTGTCTGTGTGGGTGGACCAATTCAGTTTGTCCGTGATGTGTACACCGAGGAACTTAAAACTTACTATCCTCTCCACTACTGTCCTGTCGATGTGGATAGGGGGGTGCTCCCTCTGCTGTTTCCTGAAGTCCACAATCATCTCCTTTGTTTTGTTGACGTTGAGTGTGAGGTTATTTTCCTGACACCACACTCCGAGGGCCCTCACCTCCTCCCTGTAGGCCGTCTCGTCGTTGTTGGTAATCAAGCCTACCACTGTAGTGTCGTCCGCAAACTTAATGATTGAGTTGGAGGCGTGCATGGCCACGCAGTCGTGGGTGAACAGGGAGTACTGGAGAGGGCTCAGAACGCACCCTTGTGGGGCCCCAGTGTTGAGGATCAGCGGGGTAGAGATGTTGTTACCTACCCTCACCACCTGGGGGGGGCCCGTCAGGAAGTCCAGTACCCAGTTGCACAGGGCGGGGTCGAGACCCAGGGTCTCGAGCTTGATGACGAGTTTGGATGGTACTATGGTGTTAAATGCTGAGTTGTAGTCGATGACCAGCATTCTCACATAGGTATTCCTCTTGTCCAGATGGGTTAGGGCAGTGTGCAGTGTGGTTGCAATTGCGTCTTCTGTGGACCTATTGGGTCGGTAAGCAAATTGGAGTGGGTCTAGGGTGTCAGGTAGGGTGGAGGGGATATGGTCCTTGACTAGTCTCTCAAAGCACTTCATGATGACGGAAGTGAGTGCTACGGGGCGGTAGTCGTTTAGCTCAGTTACCTTAGCTTTCTAGGGAACAGGAACAGTGATGGCCCTCTTGAAGCATGTGGGAACAGCAGACTGGGATAAGGATTGATTGTATATGTCCGTAAACACAGCAGCCAGCTGGTCTGCGCATGCTCTGAGGACGCGGCTGGGAATGCCGTCTGGGCCTGCAGCCTTGCGAGGGTTAACACGTTTAAATGTTTTACTCACCTCGGCTGCAGTGAAGGAGAGCCCGCAGGTTTTGATAGCGGGCCGTGTCAGTGGCACTGTATTGTCCTCAAAGCGAGCAAAACATTTATTTAGTCTGTCTGAGAGCAAGACATCCTGGTCCGCGACGGGGCGGGTTTTCTTTTTGTAATCCGTGTTTGACCGTAGACCCTGCCACATACCTCTTGTGTCTGAGCTGTTGAATTGCGACTCTACTTTGTCTCTATACTGGCACTTAGCTTGTTTGATTGCCTTGCGGAGGGAATAGCTACACTGTTTGTATTCGGTCATGTTTCCGGTCACCTTGCCCTGGTTAAAAGCAGTGGTTCGCGCTTTCAGTTTCACGCGAATGCTGCCATCAATCCACGGTTTCTGGTTTGGGAATGTTTTAATCGTTGCTGTGGGTACGACATCGTCAATGCACTTTCTAATGAACTCGCTCACCGAATCAGCGAATTCGTCAATGTTGTTGTTGGACGCAATCCGGAACATATCCCAATCCACGTGATCGAAGCAGTCTTGAAGCGTGGAATCAGATTGGTCGGACCAGCGTTGAACAGACCTGAGCGCTGGAGCTTCTTGTTTTAGTTTATGTTTGTAAGCTGGAAGCAACAAAATGGAGTCGTGGTCAGCTTTTCCGAATGGAAGGCGGGGGAGGGCCTTATATGCGTCGCGGAAGTTAGTATAACAATGATCCAAGGTTTTACCAGCCCTGGTAGCACAATCGATATGCTGATAGAATTTAGGGAGTTTTGTTTTCAGATTAACCTTGTTAAAATCCCCAGCTACGAAGAATGCAGCCTCAGGGTGTGTGGTTTCCAGTTTACATAGAGTCAGATAAAGTTCGTTCAAGGCCAACGATGTGTCTGCTGGGGGGGGGAATATATACGGCTGTGATTATAATGTGCCCGTCTCCGAAGCCTGACCAGAAGACCGCTTCGTTTGCCCCTTTTACGGCGTCGTTGTTTAGAGTTGCTCTTATATTCAGTAGTTCCTTCCGACTGTATGTAATGAAACCTAAGATTACCTGGGGTACCAATGTAAGAAATAACACGTAAAAAAACAAAAAACTGCATAGTTTCCTAGGAACGCGAAGCGAGGTGGCCATCTCTTTTGGCGCCGGAAGTAGTGTATAGGGACATTAAGTAGTGTATAGGGACATTAATCAGTAGTCGGTATTCAGACTTACCGTATGCAGGTGCTTAAAGGGCTTTGCAGGTGTGACTCCAGATTTGGAGTTCTCATTCAATAGGCTTTTCAGTCAATTTATCTAAAGCCATCCCTTTAAGTACAGTGTACCTTTAATTCAATTTTCCTTGACAAACTCACTAGAATATATACTGAACAAAAATACATAAAACAGGCAACAATTTTAAAGATTTTACTGAGTTACAGTGCATAATAGAAGTCAATTTAAATCAGTCAATTTAAATAAATTCATTAGGCCCTAATCTATAGATTTCACATGACTGGGCAGGGGTGCAACCATGGCGGTTGGCCTTTGCGGGCATAGGCTCACCCACTGGGCAGCCAGGCTCACCCACTAGGGAGCCAGGCTCAGCCAATCAGAATGAGTTTTTCCCAACAAAAGGCCTTTATTACAAACAGAAATTCTCCTCAGCACCCACCCCACCCCCTGTCAGACGATCCTTCAGGTGAAGAATCCAGATGTGGAGGTCCTGGGCTGGGTGGTTACATGTGGGCTGTGGTTGTGAGGCTGGTTGGACGTACTGTCAAATTTCTGTCTGGATCGACTGACCTTCATGTCTTAAAGTAATGATGGACTGTCGTTTCGCTTTGCTTATTTGAGCTGGTCTTGCCATAATATGGACTTGGTCTTTTACAAATAGGGCTATCTTCTGTATATCCACCCCTACCTTGTCACAACACAACTGATTGGCTCAAACACATTAAGAAGGAAAGAAATTACACCAATTACCTTTTTACAGGGCACACCTGATAATTGAAATGCATTCCAGGTGACTACCTCATGAAGCTGGTTGAGAGAATGCCAAGAGTGTGCAAAGCTGTCATCAAGGCAAAGGGTGACTGCTTTGAAGAATCTCAAATATAAAATATATTTTGATTTGTTTAGAACTTTTTTGGTTACTACATGTTTTCATATGTGTTATTTCATAGTTTTGATGTCTTCACTATTATTCTACAATGTAGAAAATAGTAAAAATAAAGAAAAACCCTTGAATCACTAGGTGTGTCCAAACTTTTGACTGGTACTAGACTGAACAAAAATATAAACTTAACATGTAAAGTGTTGGTCCCTTGTTTCAAGAGCTGAAATAAAAAAAATCCCAGAAATTTTCCAGATGCACAAAAAGCTTATTTTCGCTTAAATTTTGTGCACAAATTTGTTTACATCCCTGCTAGTGAACATTTCTTCTTTGCCAAGATAATCCATTCACCTGACAGGTGTGGCATATCAAGTGGCTGATTAAACAGCATGAGCATTACACAGGTGCACGTTGTGCTGGTAACAATAAAAGGCCACTCTAAAATGTGCAGTTTTGTTACACAACACAATGCCACAGATGTCTCAAGTTTTGAGGGAGCGTGCAATTGGAATGTTGACTGCAGGAATGTACATCAGAGCTTTTTCCCCAGATAATTTCATGTCAATTTCTTTACCAATAGCCGAGTCCAACGTTGTTTTAGGTGAATTTGGAATGATTTTTCATGAATGGCGTCGTGTGGGCGAGCAGTTTGCTGATGTCAACATTGTGAACAAACATGGTGGGGTTATGGTATTGGCAGGGATAAGCTACAGACAACTAACACAATTGCATTTTATCAATGGCAATTTGAATGCACAAAAATACCGTGACAAGATCCTGAGGCCCATTTTCTTTTTTAAAGGTATCTGTATCCAACATTTACATTTAAGTCATTTAGCAGACGCTCTTATCCAGAGCGACTTACATACATTCATACTTTTTTTGTACTGGCCCCCCGTGGGAATCGAACCCACAACCCTGGCATGCAAGCGCCATGCTCTACCAACTGAGCCACACGGGGCCTAACAGATATGTATCTGTATTCCCAGTCATGTGACATCCATAAATTAAGACCTAATGAATTTATTTCAATTGAGTGATTTCCTCATATGAACTGTTACTCAGTAAAATCTTTGAAATTATTGCGGTGTTGTGTTTATATTTTTGTTCAGTATAATATTTTTGAAATTGTAAAAAAAAACTAAAACTAAAACTACTGAAAAGTCTGGGCATATAATGAAAACATACAGTGCATAAATCAACTTAGTATTGCGCATGGGTTTCCATAGACTATAGCCTCGGCTTGGGTCTCCAAATGTCACCCTTGCAACCTATGCAACCTATGCAACCTAAGCCAAAGGCCAACAATAAAAATTTGGTATAACGTCACAGCTATTTATACTTCACTATGGAAAAGAGGCTGAAATACCTCTCATGTTGAAATGCTTTTCAGTTTGCTGAAATATGAATGGTTTCACATTTGAGAGCTTGGGACTGTATTATTTTCCAAATTGAGTTATTAACATAGCCTTGTTCTGGTCAGTGTTTTCTACCTATATGGTATTCTAAATACACCAATGTATGTAGTTAAGATAAAAAGAATGCAAGATAAAACTTGCTGACACCATTCAAACCAATGAGTGTTCGGAACTTTAAAGCCACATATCTCAGAATCATCTTTTTGCAGATATAACCAAGCTCACGATTTGTCTATATCAGATCATAAGGTAAAATTAGATCTAAAACAATTGTAATTTATATTTACAATCCCCTTATCCAAACAGATTACTCAAATGGTCTTAACCGATAGCTCTTATCAATTTATGCATTAGAGTGCATAGAGATTGGTGTTATTTATTATTATTATTTTTCACCTCCTTTTTTCTCCCCTATTTCGTGGTATCCAATTGGATAGTCTTGTTACAGAGACAAGTTACATTCTCGTCTCGTCAACTGCTTTACGGACTCGGGAGAGGCGAAGGTTGAGAGCCATGCATCCTCCGAAACACAACTAAACCAAGCCGCACTGCTTCTTGACACAATGCCCACTTAACCCGGAAGCCAGCTGCACCAATGTGTCGGAGGAAACACCGTACACCTGGCAACAGTGTCAGCGTGCACTGCACCCGGCCCGCCACAGGAGTCGCTAGTGCGCGATGAGACAAGGATATCCCTACCGGTCAAACCCTCCCTAACCCGGACGACGCTAGGCCAATTGTGCGCCGCCCCAATGGGCTTCCCGGTCGCGGCCGGCTGCGACAGAGCCTGGACTCGAACCCAGAGTCTCTTGTGGCACAGCTAGCACTGCGGTGCAGTGCCTTAGACCACTGCGCCACTCGGGAGGGGTCGGTGTTATTTCTATCGGGAAAAAGTAAGTCAATGTTTTATCACTTAGAACCGACAGGTTGCTCGACCTTATTCATGGTTTCCACATAAAGGTGGTGGAATTATAAGGGAATTAAGTCAAGATCAGAATACTACGTATCTGCAGACACAACTCTGCCACACCTCCATTTCTGTAATCTCCACCCCAAGCGAATATCTGTCTGACACATGCTTTTGCCCATGCTTAAGTTCAAGGTCAGAATACGCATAGAGAGAAAGGTGCATAAAAAGGGAATTGAGTTCCAGTTACTCATGGGTAATTCCTAGAGAATAAAGGAGAGGTATGAGGTTTCTTTCACTCGCTAATTTGTTGGCTCCCTGCCCCACCTTGCCTTAACAGCCCAGACACACACACCACAGGAGGCCCGAGAGGCTCAGCGCTCTACTTCTGGGCGGTCCTGCCCTGACACACCTTACTAACAGAGCCTGTTTCTCTCTCACAGCCACTGGGAAGCCATGTTTTTTTACTCCTCTATTATTACCGGACAGCTCTTTAATATTAGCTGACTTTGATCTGGCAGTCACTTACCTAGCTGCCCTTTGATACTAGCTGTCTCCGATCTAGCTGTGTTGCTCATGTTTTTCTTTCTTTCTTTGGCACTCAGTCTCTCTCTATGGTAAATAGTCTCTCTCTCACACGGTCCGTCCCACCTTGACCTCCCAGTCAGGCTGCCCTTGGGGCAGGGAGAGACCGTCCCACTGTGACCTCCCAGTCAGTCTGCCCGAAGGCCCCAGGACAGGCAGAGACAGGCTGTTCTGTTGGAACCTAACAGCAGCCAGAATGTCTGAGTGGAGACAGACAGACCGTAGTGAGGAAATTATGGAGCGATTTCATTGCCAACAGAAAAATCTATTTGAATTCAAGATTTTTTGCAGTTAGATATTGAATTTGTAAATTAAGACATGATTTCAAACGGAATTGAATGACTGTTACATTCAGTTTAAAAATGATATTTCAATTTAATTGAATATTCAAATTATGTATTTATATATTCATATTCAGTATGGTTAATATTGCATTATTTGTCTAGTTACAAACTATAATTTAAAGTTTACCAAAGTTTACCATACCCCTTGACTGATTCCAACTTTTTTTGTGTTACAGCCTGAGTTAAAAATGGATAACGTTTTTGCAAATGTATTGAAAATAAAATACAGAAATATCTCATTTACATAAGTATTCACACCCGAGTCAATACATGTTAGAATCACCGTTAGCAGTGATTACAGCTGTGACTCTTTCTGGGTATATCTTTTCACACCTGGATTTGACAATATTTGCACATTATTCTGTTAAAAAAAATATGTATATATTCAAGCTCTGTTAAATTGGTTGTTGTTCAATGCTAAACAGCAATTCTCAGTGTGGGACTGCAACCTTACAATTATCTGTATGTGTGAGGTACAGAGATGAGGCAGTAATTAAAAAATCATGTTAAACACTATTTTTTGCACAAACAGTGAGTCCATGCAACTTATGTGACTTGTTAAGATAAGTTTTACTCCTGAACATATGTAGGATTGCCATGAAAGGGGTTGAATACCTTTTGACTCAAGACATTTCAGCTTTTCATTTTTAATGAATTTGTATTAAAAAAATGAATCATAATTCCACTTTGACATTATGGGGTGTTGTGTGTAGGCCAGTGACAAATAAAACTCAATTTAATCCAGTTTAAATTCAGGCTGTAATACCAACAAAATGTGGAATAAGTCAAGGGGTGTGAATACTCTCTGAAGGCACTGCATTCAACTTTTCTAATACATTCAGATTCAGTTTTCAAATTCAGTTCTATAAATTCTAATTCAAAACCAGAGACAACATCCTGGTACTTGTCCAAAAAGGAATGGCAGAAGAGATCCGGTATAATCAAACACTCTCTTTTAAACAGGTTTCTGACTGTTTCTGAAACCAATGTGGCATTTTGAATTTGCTTATTCATACAGTATGAGTTTGGCTCTAGTGTTTGAACTGTTTGTGTTATTAGCTATTATGACCCCATTCCTGAAAGATAAGATTCTCTGGAACATGGTCATGCCTTCTGTTCCCCTCTATTGTGTTAGAAGGGAGTGTGACGATAAACTTAATTTGGCCCCCATAACAATATATTTGAATTGCCCTGTCATAGCACATCCTCAGATAGCTATTCCACTCCCTATTTAATCTTGATCTTGTAACTGACTGGGTTCAAACCGGGTCTCCTGCATGTCTTACGACTGTATTAGCCCACTTAGCTAAAGCCCATGCATTACATTATTTTTTATACATCAAGGATATAACAAACTTACAGTCTTATTGCATTGTATAGGCTATCCTTGTTAGTGCATGTCTAGTATACATTAGTCTGTAGTGGAAATGTTTCTCTTCTCCAGCCTTGTGCCACTCAGTTCTTCCTCAGACCTGTCTCATGATAATGATATATTATTAGTCTGATTCCTTCACTCCTTTTTCATTCCCATTCTTTTCTTTAATCCTCTGCAGCAGCAGCTCTGCCAGGGAGAGATGGAGGGAGAGAGACAGAGTGGTAGAGAAGCGGGATAGATATTTACTTAACCAAATCCTCTAAGGAGGCAACCCCTCTTTGATCCCTCTACTAAATTAACCGCGTCCGCTTTCATTTGGTCTTCTGTCAGGTGGCTGTGCTGCGTAGGATGAGAGGAAGCAGAGAGAGAGGGAGGCTGGAAACAATAGTCTCTCTCTCTCTCTCTCTCTCGCTTTATTTCCACCTCTCTCGCTTCTGCTCGCTTTCGTTCTCTACTCCCTCTATCTCTCTCTCTCTCTCTCTCTCTCTCGCTTCCTCTCACCCCAATCGAAGTCGCGCTGGCTGCGACCGGTGTGTTTTTCAGCATCAAAGCTTTGTGTGGCATGTCTTTAACTCTGTATGTGTGGGTTAGGGTTCTCAAGAGTTCATGCCTCAGAGTTAGCCCACTTTGTTGGTCACTTGGAGTGCAAACAACATTCACACTACACACACTACAGTACAGACTCAGCATTCTACTGTAGTATAAGAATACAGATATTTGAAACGACTTTATTTTGATTGTGATGATGTCATATTAAGTCTCTGTTAAATCAGTGACATATCATTTCCCTAACCCCTCTCCACCTTTGGTATTCTACCCAGGAGACCCTGTCAAGTTAGAGATTTTGCTCCATGGCTGAACGATGTCATTGTTATCTCCCAAAATCTCTCCGCTCCTCCGTCCAGCCATTAGCAGGCAAATTCAGTGTTTTGCCCTCTCTCATCTTCTATGGCTCCCCCTCTCATCCTCGCCCTCGCTCTTCCTCTGTTGTATCATTCAACAGTTCACACACTTCCGCTTCCAGAATCATCCAAGCTAAAATGACTCACTCTGTGCTCTCTCTCTTTCTTTCTCTCTCTCCACAGTGAACACCTGTCGTGCTCGTTCACCTTCTTCCTCCACGGGGAGAGTAACGTGTGCACTAGCGTAGAGATCAACCAGCACCAGCCTGTCTACCAGCTGAGTGACGAGCACCTCACCCTGGCCCAGCAGGCCTCCAGCCCATTCCAAGGTAGGTGGAGTGTACACACACCTGTGCACGCGCACACACATATACATACACATGCACTGCAGATATGCACATGCATGCAGACACACACACACACACACACACACACACACACACACACACACACACACACACACACACACACACACACACACACACACACACACACACACACACACACACACACACACACACACACACACACACACACACACACAGTCCTTTCACCCCACACTACCCCTCAGGGAAAGGAGTTCATTGCTTAAGTGAACATGTATCATTGGCTTTGAGCACATGTAGAACCCAAAGGGGAAAAAAGAGGGAGAGCAGTGGAGTATATCAGTGCTGTGTGAGAACAGACTGCTCTGTTCTCTCAGCTTCGTGTCATGTCTCTAATAGAAGACAGGGGTAATCCTCAGGTATTAAGAACAGGCTCCTCTCCTCTGCTCTGCTCCTTCATCAGACAGCCTGACAGTAATGATGTGCCACCAGCAGCCTTCACACACCCCCTCTGTCCCTCCCCCATCTATCCCAATGTTCTGCTTTTCCCTGTCCTCCTACTCTTCCTCACTTACCCCTCCCTCTTTTCTCCACCTCTCTCCTGCTCCCATCCTCATCTTCATCTCATTTTCTCTCTCCCTCCACCTTCTTCTTCTCTTCTTATTTCTTCCTCCCTCTTTCCCTCCCCCTCCCTCTAGCCCTCAGAGGGCTGTCCCCACTAGCTGAGGTCTGCTGCTGGAGACATCTGTACAATTAGCGGTCCCAACGGCAGCAGCTGTAAAAGACACACAGAGGACAGAGAGGAGGGAGCCTACAAAAACACTGCAACAAAATAAATCCTAACAAAAGAAAGAGGAGGAGAAGGAGGAAAGCTTGAAGGAGCGATCATTACACCAGGCACAAGGGCTTTGCCTTAGGTTAACTAACAAAATGCCTACCCCACTCCTTCCCACCCCATTCCTTCCCACCCCACTCCTTCCCACCCCACTCCTTCCCACCCCACTCCTTCCCACCACACTCCTTCCCACCCCACTCCTTCCCACCCCACTCCTTCCTACCCCACTCCTTCCCACCCCATTCCTTCCCACCACACTCCTTCCCACCCCACTCCTTCCCACCCCCACTCCTTCCCACCCCACTCCTTCCCACCTGGAACCTAATAATGGTGATCACTCTGTCCATTCTCTGATCTGACTGGAGCGCAGCACTGCACAGGGAAAACTAGCTGCAGTCATTCTTTCATCCACTAGCCTCACAGTAATAATGTCAATTTAAGTTAGAGCCTGGTGCTGTTTAAATGTAAAATTAATGTAAATGTAAACAAACACTGTATAGCCTCAAAACATGGTTAAAAATAAATAAATTATATGATGGATGGTCAGTTCATGGCATCCATAGCTCTTTCTATGAATTTGAGAGTGGTTACATTTCTCCAGCCCTATCATTCAGCTTTTTACAGAAATAGTGGCGGGGAAGACGCTTTGTAATTGTTTCAACTGCGGATTGCCCCTTTAAAACCTCCTGCTCTGTAGATTCAATAGCAGGTTAATGGATATATAAACTCAGCAGAAGAAGAAACGTCCTCTCACTGTCAACTGTGTTTATTTTCAGCAAACTTAACATGTGTAAATATTTGTATGAACATAACAAGATTCAACAACTGAGACATAAACTGAACAAGTTCCACAGACATGTGACTAACAGAAATGGAATAAAGTGTCCCTGAATAAAGGGGGGGTCAAAATCCAAAGTAACAGTCTGGTGTGGTCACCAGCTGCATTAACTTCTTAGGTATAGGGGGCGACATTTTCACTTTTGGATGAATTTGTGCCCAAATTAAACGGCCTCGTACTCTGTCCTAGATCATATGATATGCATATTATTATTACTATTGGATAGAAAACACTCTGAAGTTTCTAAAACTGTTTGAATTATATCTGTGAGTAAAACAGAACTCATATGGCAGGCAAACTTCCAAACAGGAAGTGAAAATTCTGAAATGGGTTGCTGTGAAAGGCATCACCTATTCAATTGCCTTATATTTATGGATCTGTATGCACTTCATACGCCTTCCACTAGATGTCAACAGGCAGTAGAACGTGGAATGAAGCATATAGCTTCATGTGGGACCGGATGAGAGCCTTTGGAGTGACAGGTCAGGCAGATTGCCAGTTCTTGGCCACGCACAGAGGGCATGTGATGTCTTTGTCTGCACTGCGTTAGATAGACATGAAGAAATGCTCCGTTTGGGACGTTATTGGATATATATGAGAAAAACATCCTGAAATTGATTCTCAACTGAGTTTGACCAGTTTATTCGACTTGTAATACCACTTTTTGAAGTTTTCGTTCAACGTTTTCGTTCAATTGCGCAAGTGTTTGGACACGTGTACTACACATACTAGCCAAAGTTGCTAATTCGACAGAAGTAATGGACATTATAAAACAAAACAAAGATTTATTGTGGAACTAGGATTCCTGGCACTGCATTCTGGGAATATTTATGATGTAATTTCGTATTTCAATTGACTCCAACATGGCGGAGAATGGCTGAGCGCTGTCTCAGATTATTGCATGCTGTGCTTTTTACTAAAGTTTTTTTTTAAATCTAACACAGCGGTTGCGTTAAGAACCAGTGTATCTTTAATTATATGTTAAAATGTATCTTTCATCAAAGTTTATGATGAGTATTTCTGTATTTCACGTTGCTATCTGTAATTACTTTCGCTATTTTGGAGCCATTTCTGAACATGGCGCCAATGTAAAACCACGATTTCTGGCTATAAATATGCACATAATCGAACAAAACATAAATGTATTGTATAACAAGGGTGTCATATGACTGTCATCTGATGAAGTTGTTCAAAGGTTAGTGATTCATTTTATCTCTATTTGTGGGTTTTGTGAAAGCTATCTTTTCTGTGAAAAAATGGCGGTATATTTTTGGATATTGTGGTGGGCTAACATAAATATATGTTGTGTTTTCGCTGTAAAACATTTTAAAAATCGGACATGTTGGCTGGATTCACAAGATGTTTATCTTTAATTATATGTACAACATGTATTTTTCATCAAAGTTTTATGATGAGTATTTCTGTATTTCACGTTGCTCTCTGTAATTATTCTGGCTATTTTGGAGCCATTTCTGAACATGGCACCAATGTAAAACCACGATTTCTGGCTATAAATATGCACATAACCGAACAAAACATAAATGTATTGTATAACATGAGGTCTGTCATCTGATGAAGTTGTTCAAAGGTTAGTGATTAATTTTATCTCTATTTGTGGGTTTTGTGAAAGCTATCTTTCCTGTGAAAAAATGCCTGTGTTTTTTGGGATATGGTGGCGAGCTAACATAAATATATGTTGTGTTTTCGCTGTAAAACATTTTAAAAATCGGACATGTTGGCTGGATTCACAAGATGTTTATCTTTCATTTGCTGTATTGGACTTGTGATTTCATAAAATTATATTATATTATATCCCTGTGGCACTAGGCTAGGCTATGCTAGTCAGCGTTTCTGATGACAGTTATCCCGGATCCGGGATGGGTGGTCCAGAGAGGTTTTAAGCACTGCAGTGCATCTCCTCCTCATGTGCTGCACCCGATTTGCCAGTTCTTTCTGTGAGATGTTACCCCACTCTTCCACCAAGGCACCTGCACGTTCCGGGACATTTCTGGGCGGAATGGCCCTAGCCCTCGCCCTCCGATCCAACAATGGGGTTGAGATCCAGGCTCTTCGCTGGCTATGGCAGAACACTGCCATAGCCAACATGATTTCCTGTCTTGCAGGATCACGCACAGAACGAGCAGTATGGCTGGTGGCATTGTCATGCTGGAGGGTCATGTCAGGATGAGCCTGCAGGAAGGGTACCACATGAGGGAGGAGGATGTCTTCCCTGTAAAGCACAGCGTTGAGATTGCCTGCAATGACAACAAGCTCAGTCCGATGATGCTGTGACAAACCACCCAGACCATGACGGCCCCTCCACCTCCAAATCGATCCCGCTCCAGAGTACAGGCCTCGGTGTAACGCTCATTCCTTCGACGATAAACATGAATCCGAACATGAATGAGACAAAACCGCGACTCGTCAGTGAGCACTTTTTGCCAGTTCTGTCTGGTCCAGCGATGGTGGGTTTGTGCCCAACAGGCCTACAAGCTCTCAGTCCAGCTTCTCTCAGCCTATTGCAGACAGTCTGAGCACTGATGGAGGGATTGTGCGTTCCTGGTTTAACTCGGGCAGATGTTGTTGCCATCCTGTACCTGTCCCGCAGGTGTGATTTTCGAATGTACCGATCCTGTGCAGGTGTTGTTACTCGTAGTCTGCCATGTGTGAGGACGATCAGCTGTCTGTCCTGTCTCCCTGTAGCGCTGTCTAAGGCGTCTCACAGTATGGACATTGAAATTTATTGCCCTGGCCACATCTGCAGTCCTCATGCCTCCTTACAGCACGCCTAAGGCACGTTCACGCAGATGAGCAGGGACCTTGGGCATCTTTCTTTTGGTGTTTTTCAGAGTCAGTGGAATGGCCTATTTAGTGTCCTAAGTTTTCATAACCGTGACCTTAATTGCCTACAGACGGTAAGCTGTTAGTGTCTTAACGGCCGTTCCAAAGGGGCATGTTCATGAATTGTTTATGGTTCATTGAACAAACATGGGAAACAGTGTTTAAAACCTTTACAATAAACAATCTTTGATGTTATTTTGATTTATATAAATTATGTTTGAAAGACAGGGTCCTGAAAAAGGGACGTTTCTTTTTTTGCTGAGTTTAGATAGATAGATACTGTAATTAGATAGCACAGCACAGCTTTCCACTTTGTCTGTCTCTCTTCAGTCACTAGTATATGTCAGTAGATGTATGCTATATCAGGGTTTGGAAAGTATATCAGATAGTGGTCCAGACCTTTAGCTACTGTACTGCCTCTGCTCTTTTTCCAACATACCAACCTGCCCATACCATGTATTGGACTTGAGGTTGCAGACCGGAAGATATGCTGCTCTATGTGTTTGGTGCCATAGTGCACAGGCAAATGGATCAATGGGTTTAATGTGGTATCAATTGTCCTCTGGTCATCAAATTATCTTCAATTAAAGATGGCGTTTAATGCTCTGTTGTGGGACCACTGATGTGACCAGTACTTTATGTCAGAGCACTGCCCTTCTATGAATGGGTGGTGTTTGTGTATTTGACATCAGTACAAACAAACCCGCAGAATTCCCAGGATATGTGTGCCAGTATGTGTTCTCGCCATGAGCTATGTGTCTGTTTTAGCAGCCCGAGCGTAGCGGCAGAGAGGGGCTGACGTCTGCTAGTCCCCCGCCCTCCTACACCTCCCTTCTTCTACCCCCTCACTCCCTCCTTCCCTCCTTCCTCTCATCTCTGACAGGCTTGGTTTAGTGTGCGGCAGAGCACCCCAGCCTTTTCAAGATATGACCTCATAAAACAGAGCAGCGTGAATGTAATGAACTCTCAGCACCTTTGACTGATCTGAGCATATTTACCATGTCTTCAGGGAGATGGAGACAGAATGAGAGAAGGGGACGGAAGGAGGCTTGTGTATTATGGAGTGGACAGCATAGAACATCAGAGGTGTGTATGATTCAGTCAGTCTTGTCACACTGTCTGTTTCCTATTGTAGTGTCTGAGTAAACTGGATGTTCACTCAATTGTCTGGTGAGGTCACCATCCACTTACTAGCTACTATGGCCCCTCCATTTAATCTCAGTGTGGTGGGAATATGAATATAGATTGACTGCAAGCCTTCTCCTTAAAATGTCCTGACCTTGAGTGGCTTGCATTTAGCTGGCCAGCACTGTGTGTGTTCTAGATGTTCTCTCTCTGTGAGACTGCCTTCTCTCCCCCTTCTCCCTCCCTCCCTCAAGCCAGCCAGCCCCTGTTAGTTTCAAGTTTTAATGTCATGTGCACAAATACAGTGAAATGCCTTTCTCGCAAACTCAAAACCCAACAATCAATGACAATGTAATACAAAAAAATAAGAAGAAATATATGAAGAACACAACTAAGTAAGCATTCTAAATACAGACTGATGGAGAACGATTGAGTATGTACAGGGGTAAGGTGACTAGTAGAGGTCAACCGATTATGATTTTCAATGCCGATACCGATACCGATTATTGGAGGACCAAAAAAGCCGATACCGATTAATCGGACAATTTTTATTTTTATTTTATATATTTATTTGTAATAATGACAATTACAACAATACTGAATGAACACTTTTATTTTAAGTTAATATAATACATCAATCAAATCAATATAGCCTCAAATAAATAATGAAACATGTTCAATTTGGTTTAAATAATGCAAAAACTAAGTGTTGGAGAAGAAAGTAAAAGTGCAATATGTGCCATGTAAAAAAGCTAACGTTTAAGTTCCTTGCTCAGAACATATGAAAGCTGGTGGTTCCTTTTAACATGAATCTTCAATATTCCCAGGTAAGAAGTTTTAGGTTGTAGTTATTATAGGAATTATAGGACTATTTTGTATTTCATATACCTTTGACTATTGGATGTTCTTATAGGCACTCTAGTATTTCCAGTGTAACAGTATAGCTTCCGTCCCTCTCCTCACCCCTACCTGGGCTCGAACCAGGAACACATCGAAAACAGCCAGCCTCGAAGCATCGTTACCCATCGCTCCACAAAAGCCGCGGCCCATGCAGAGCAAGGGGAACAACTACTCCAAGTCCCAGAGCGAGTGACGTTTGAAACGCTATTAGCGCGCACCCCACTAACTAGCTAGCCATTTCACATCGGTTACACCAGCCTAATCTCGGGAGTTGATAGGCTTAAAGTCATAAACAGCTGCTGGAAAACGCACAAAAGTGTTGTTTGAATGAATGCTTACAAGCCTGCTGCTGCCTACCACCGCTCAGTCAGACTGCTCTATTAAATATCAAATAATAGACTTAATTATAACATAATAACACACAGAAATACAAGCCTTTGGTCATTAATATGGTCGAATCATTTCGAAAACAAAACGTTTATTCTTTTAGTGAAATACGGAACCGTTCCGTATTTTATCTAAAGGGTGGCATCCATAAGTTTAAATATTCCTGTTACATTGCACAACCTTCAATGTTATGTCATAATTACGTAAAATTCTGGCAAATTAGTTCGCAATGAGCCAGGCGGCCCAAACTGTTGCATATACCCTGATTCTGCGTGCAATGAACGCAAGAGAAGTGACACAATTTCACCTGGATAATATTGCCTGCTAACCTGGATTTCTTTTAGCTAAATATGCATGTTTAAAAATATATACTTCTGTGTATTGATTTTAAGAAAGGCATTGATGTTTATGGTTAGGTACAGTCGTGCAACGATTGTGCTTTTTTCGCAAATGCGCTTTTGTTAATTCATCCCCCGTTTGGCGAAGTAGGCTGTCTTTGTTAGGAAGAAATAGTCTTCACACAGTTTGCAATGAGCTAGGCAGCCCAAACTGCTGCATATGCCCTGACTCTGTTGCAAGAGAAGTGACATCATTTTTCCTAGTTAAAAGAAATTCATGTTAGCAGGCAATATTAACTAAATATGCAGGTTTAACAATATATACTTGTGTATTGATTTTAAGAAAAGCATTGATGTTTATGGTTAGGTACACGTTGGAGCAACGACAGTCCTTTTTTCGCGAATGCCAACACATCGATTATATGCAACGCAGGACACGCTAGATAAACTAGTAATATCATCAACCATGTGTAGTTAACTAGTGATTATGATTGATTGATTGATTGTTTTTTATAAGATAAGTTTAATGCTAGCTAGCAACTTACCGTGGCTTCTTACTGCATTCGCGTAACAGGCAGGCTCCTCGTGGAGTGCAATGAAAACCGGTGGTTAGAGAGTTGGACTAGTTAACTGTAAGGTTGCAAGTTTGAATTCCCGAGCTGACAAGGTAAAAATCTGTCGTTTTTCCCCTGAACAAGCCAGTTAACCCACCGTTCCTAGGCCGTCACGGAAAATAAGAATGTGTTCTTAACCGACTTGCCTGGTTAAATAAAGGTGTAAAAAAAAATCTGATTGTTATGAAACTTGAAATCAGCCCTAATTAATCGGCCATTCCGATTAATCGGTCGACCTCTAGTGACTAGGCAACAGGATATAAGATAAACAGAGTAGCAGCAGCTTGTATGTGAGTGGGTGTAGAGTCAGTATAAATGTATGTGCATATTATGTGTGAGTGTGTAGGGCCCTGTGAGTGTGCATAGAGACAGTGCAAAAATAAAAGGTCAATAAGGGGATACAACGTTAACTCGGATAGTTCGTGTAGCTATTTTGTTAGCATTTTCTCAGTCTTATTGCTTGGGGATAGAAGCTGTTCAAGAGCCTGTTGGTGCCAGACATGATCCACCGGTACTGCTTGCCGTGCGGAAGCAGAAAGAATAGTCTATGGCTTGGGTGGTTGGAGTTTTTAACGATTTTCCAGGCCTTCCTACCACTACGCCTGATAAAGATGTCCTGGATGGCAGGGAGTTCTGCCCCAGTGATGTACAGCGTTGTCCGCACCACCCTCTGTAGCGCCATGCGATCGAGGGCGGTGCTATTACCATACCAGTTAGTGATGCAGCCAGTCAAAATGCTGTCAATGGTACAGCTGTTTAACTTTTTTTCAACATCCTGAGGGGGAAGAGGCGCTGTCACACCTTCTTCACTACTGTGCGCGTTTGTTTGGACCATTTTAAGTATTTTGTGATTTGGAAACTGAGGAACTTGAAGATCTCGTCATGCTCCACTGCGGCCACGTCAATGTGGATGGAGGCGTGCTTGTCCCCCGTTTCTTGTAGTCCACGATCAGCTCCTTGGTCTTACTGACATTTAGGGAGAGGTTATTGTTCTGGCACCACACTGCCTGATCACTGACCTCCTCCCTGTAGGCTGACTTAACGTCGCCGGTGATCAGTCCACACAGTCGTGGGTGAACAGGGAGTACAGGAGGCGACTAAGTACATACCCCTGTGGAGCCCCTGTGTTTAGGGTCAGTGTGGCGGAGGGGATGTTGCCTACCCTCACCACCTAGGGTCGGCCCGTCAGGTAGTCCAGGATCCAGTTGCAGAGGGAGGTGTTCAGACCCTAAGCTTGATGAGGAGCTTGAAGAGGACAATAATGTTGAGCTGTAGTCAAGGGGACAATTATGTTGAACAGCATTCTCATATAGGTATTCCTCTTATCTACAGTGAATTCGGAAAGTATTCTGACCCCTTGACTTTTTCCACATTTTGTTACGTCCCGGCCTTATTCTAAAATTGATTAAATGTGTTTTTTTACTCATCAATCTACACACAATACCCCATATTGACAAAGCAAAAACAGGTTTATAAAAAAAAATGTAAAACTGACATATCACATTTGCATAAGTATTCAGACCCTTTAGTCTAATTTATTAAAGCACATTTGGCAGCGATTACAGCCTCGAGTCTTCTTGGGTATGACGCTACAAGCTTTGCACACCTGTATTTGGGGAGTTGCTCCCATTATTCTCTGCAGATCCTCTCAAGCTCTGTCAGGTTAGATGGGGAGCGTCGCTGCACAGCTATTTTCAGTTCTCTCCAGAGATATTCGATCGGGTTCAAGTCCGGGCTCTGGCTGGGCCTCTCAAGGACATTCAGAGACTTGTCTCGAAGCCACTCCTGCATTGTCTTGGCTGTGTGCTTAGGGTTGTTGTCCTGATGGAAGGTGAACCTTAGCCCCAGTCTGAGGTCCTGAGCGCTCTGGAGCAGGTTTTCATCAAGGATCTCTCTGTACTTTGCTCCGTTCATCATTCCCTTGATCCTGACTAGTCTCCCAGTCCCTGCAGCTGTTAAACATCCCCACAGCATGATGCTGCCACCACCATGCTTCACTGTAGGGATGGTGCCAGATTTCCTCCAGACTTGACACTTGGCATTCAGGCCAAAGAGTTCAGTATTGGTTTCATCAGACCAGAGAATCTTCTTTCTCATGCTCTGAGAGTCATTTAGGTTCCTTTTGGCAAACTCCAAGCAGGCTGTCATGTGTCTTTTACTGAGGAGTGGCTTCCGTCTGGCAATGGTTGTTGGAGTGCTGCAGAGATGGTTGTCCTTCTGGAAGGTTCTCCCATCTCCACAGATGAACTCTGGAGCTCTGTCAGAGTGACCATCGGGTTCTTGGCCATCTCCCTGACGAAGGCCCTTCTCCCCTGATTGCTCAGTTTGGACGGGCGTTCAGCTCTAGGAAGAGTCTTGGTGGTTACAAATGTCTTCCATGTAAGAATGATGGAGGCCACTGTGTTCTTGGGGACCTTCAATGCTGCAGAAATGTTTTGGTACCCTTCCCCAGATCTGTGCCTCGACACAATCCTGTCTCGGATCTCTACGGACAATTCCTTCGACCTCATGGCTTGGATTTTGCTCTGACATGCACTTTCAACTGTGGAACCTTATATAGACAGGTGTGTGCCTTTCCAAAGCATGTCCAATCAATTGAATTTACCACAGGTGGATTTCAATCAAGTTGTAGAAACATTTCAGGGATGATCAATGGAAACAGGATGTACCTTAGCTCAATTTCGAGTCTCATAGCAAAGGATTTGGATATATTTAATTTTTTCATTTTTAATACTTTTGCACAAAAAAATAAATAAATCTGTTTTCTCTTTCTCATTATGGGGTATTGTGTGTAGATTGATGATGAAAATGTATAATTTAATCCATTTTAGAATAAGGCTTTAACGTAACAAAACATGGAAAAAGTCAAGGGCTCTGAATACTTCCGAATGCATTGTATATACAGTTGAAGTCGGAGGTTTACATACACTTAGGTTCTCGTTTTTTAACCACTCCACAAATCTCTTGTTAACAAACTATAGTTTTTTCAAGTCGGTTAGGACATCTACTTTGCATGACACAAGTCATTTTTCCAACAATTGTTTACAGACAGATTATTTCACTTTTAATTCACTGTATCACAATTCCATTTGGTCAGAAGTTTACATACACTAAGTTGACTGTGCCTTTAAACAGCTTGGAAAATTCCAGAAAATGATGTCATGGCTTTAGAAGCTTCTGATAGGCTACTTGACATAATTTGAGTCAATTGGAGGTGTACCTGTGGATGTATGTCAAGGCCTACCTTCAAACTCAGTGCCTCTTTGCTTGACATCATGGGAAAATCAAAAGAAATAAGCCAAGACCTCAGATTTTTCTTTTAGACCTCCACAAGTCTGGTTCATCATTGGAAGCAATTTCCAAATGCCTGACGGTACCACGTTCATCTGTACAAACAATAGTACCCAAGTATAAACACCATGGGACCACATCAGTCGTCATAACGCTCAGGCAGGAGACACGTTCTGTCTCTTAGAGATGAACATACTTTGGTGTGAAAAGTGCAAATCAATCCCAGAACAACAGCAAAGGACTATATCCACAGTTAAAAGAGTCCTATATCGACATAACCTGAAAGGTCACTCAGCAAGGAAGAAGCCACTGCTCCAAAACCGCTGTAAGAAAGCCAGACTATGGTTTGCAACTGCACATGGGGACAACGATCGTCCTTTTTTGGAGAAATGTCCTCTGGTCTGATGAAACAAAAATAGAACTGTTTGGCCATAATGACCATTGTTATGTAAGGAGGAAAAATGAGGAGGCTTGCAAGCCGAAGAACACTATCCCAACCGTGAAGCACGGGGGTGGCAGCATCATGTTGTGGGGGTGCTTTGCTACAGGAGAGACTGGTGCACTTCACAAAATAGGTGGATATTTTGAAGCAACATCTCAAGACATCAGTCAGGAAGTTAAAGTTTGGTCGCAAATGGGTATTCCAAAAGGAAAATGACCCCAAGCACACTTCCAAAGTTGTGGCAAAATGGCTTAAGGACATCGAAGTCAAGGTTTTGGAGTGACTATCATAAAGCCCTGACCTCAATCCTATAGAACATTTGTGGGTAGAACTGAAAAAGCATGTGCGAGCAAGGAGGCCTACAAACCTGACTCAGTTACACCAGCTCTGTCAGGAGCAATGGGCCAAAATTCACCCAACTTATTGTGGGAAGCTTGTGGAAGGCTACCCAAAACGTTTGACCCAAGTTAAAGAATTTAAAGGCAATGCTACCAAATACTAATTGAGTGTATGTAAACTTCTGACCCACTGGGAATGTGATGAAAGAAATAAAAGCTGAAATAAATCATTCTCTCTACTACTTTCATTTCACAATCTTAAAATAAAGTGGTGATCCCAACTTACCTAAGACAGGGAATTTTTACTCGGGTTAAATGTCAGGATTTGTGCAAAACTGAGTTTAAATGTATTTGGCTAAGGTGTATGTAAACTTCCAACTTCAACTGTATCTTTTGTCTTTCTGCCAAAAGTCAAAGAGATTAGTCCCCCCCCCCCCCTGTGCTTCTTATAAGCATTTTGTCCTCCTTTCTTCTCCCCTCTGCTCCCCGTACACATGCATGCATTTCTGAAGGATGTGCAGCATCACAACTTTATTCATCTGCCCAATTTCTCTCATTCACTTTTGCTTGTAAGTGTCCCCACTACTAGCTCTGCTTGTATAACCTTTTAAGCTGTCTTTGCAATTAGTTTAGGTTAGTTTTCACTTGTTAGCATTTAGCTGTGTGATTTCGCTATTAGTTTGTGCAAATTTTGTTAGCATTCTGGTAATAGAGGACTAATGGGATTTTCTTGTGTTTTTAGTGCCTACTTGTGAGCAATGCCGTTAACCTGTCTAGGATGAGGGTGCCGCTAGCGGCACTCCCCCCCCACCCCCACTGAAAAACCAGTGCCGCGAAATTCAAAAAAAATATTTTTTTTAAATATTTAACTTTCACACATTAAAGTCCAATACAGCTAATGAAAGACACAGATCTTGTGAATCCAGCCAACATGTCCGATTTTTAAAATGTTTTACAGGGAAGACACAATATGTAAAGATGTACATCTATTACCTAAAAACACATTAGCATAATCCACCATCTTTTATTTGTCCACCAACACCAGTAGCTATCACCAATTCGGCTAAACTAAGATATTTATAGCCCCTAACCAAGAAAAAAACTCATCAGATGACAGTCTGATAACATATTTATGGTATGGGATAGGATAGGTTTTTGTTAGAAAAAAGTGCATATTTCAGGTAGATGGCATAGGTTACAATTGCACCCACCGTCACAAATGGACAAGAAAAACTACATAGAGCAACGTGTTTACCTACTTACTAATCATCAAACATTTCGTAAAAATACACAGCATACACTAATCGAAAGACACAGATCCTGTGAATTTAGACAATATTTCAGATTTTCTAAGTGTCTTACAGCGAAAACACAATAAATCGTTATATTAGCATAGCACATAGCACATAGCAGCCCAGCATTGATTCTAGCCAAAGTGAGCGATGATGTCAACATCGCCAAAATATATTAATTTTTTCACTAACCTTCTCAGAATTCTTCAGATGACACTCCTGTAACATCATATTACACAATCCATATAGAGTTTGATCGAAAATGTTTATATTTAGCCACCAAAATCATGGTTAGACAATGTGAAATGTAGCCCAGCTGGTGAGAAAATGTCCGTGCGCCATATTAGACAGTGATCTATTCTTATACATAAATACTCATAAACGTGACTAAAAAAATAGGGTGGACAGGGATTGATAGACAATTTAATTCTTAATACAATCGCGGAATTACATTTTTTAAATTATCCTTACTTTTCAATACAGTTTGCGCCAAGCGAAGCTACGTCAAAAAACATGGCGTCCTAAGCCACTAACATTTTTCGACAGAAACACGATTTATCATAATAAAAATGTCCTACTTTGAGCTGTTCTTCCATCAGTATCTTGGGCAAAGGATCCTTTCTTGGGTCTAATCGTCTTTTGGTGGAAAGCTGTCCTCTTGCCATGTGGAAATGCCAACTGCGTTCGGGATGAACTGGAAGCGTGCCCAGCAATTCACAGCGTTTCAGAAATAAATGTCCCAAAATCGCACTAAACGGATATAAATTGCTATAAAACGCTTTAAATTAACTACCTTATGATGTTTTTAACTCCCATAACGAGTAGAAACATGACCAGAGTAATATTACTCCCTCCACTAATGCTTGGAACAGGTGCGGGTCGGTGTCCTCTAGGCGCATGACGCAGCTCCAAAAGAGTGACTAGCCTCAGGGTTTTTTAATTTGTAGTGCCTGTGAACGCGCAATCGACCCCATTCAAATCGTCATCACGTAAAGGCATCCAGGGGAAGACGTAAGCAGTGTCCGTATACTCATAGCAATAACTGTGACCTTTTAACTGACTCCAGATCAGGGGCCAAAATTTCTGAAATCTGACTCCATGTCAGGGAAATTGCTGTAGAATGACTTCTGTTCCACTTAGAGACAAAATTTCAACTCCTGTAGAAACTATAGACTGTTTTCTATCCAATAATAATAATAATATGCATATTGTACGATCAAGAATTTTGTGGGAAGCCGTTTCAAAAATTACACGATTAGCATAAATAGTGACAACAGCGCCCCCATCCTCAACAGGTTTTAATACCGTAAATCCCATGAAGAGAGAAGGAGGGTATGATGATATGAAAATCTGGATACTACCCAAGCCTAGTATACACCCTTGTGTTATACTTGGGAAATTGTGTTTCCATAGCTAGGGCTGACTATAGCTAGGTTCCATACAATTGTCGACAGATTTTTATGCAGATATTTTAAAATCGGCATAATTTTCTTTCTTCCCACAAGAGATATTTCCATCGAATTCACTTGTTGCTGATTAAAGGCTGTGCGTGATGAGGCAGTGCATATAAAAATACCTTTTGTGGTTAAATTATACAAGTTAAATGGGTTTCCATCGCATTTTCAACTCGACTGATGGTTTTCTCACAAAAATGTTGCGTTATATAGCGAGTGTGCCCACTCTGGTAGTGGCACTTGTACTCAATTATTATTATTACTATATATATATATTTTATACCTTTATTAAACTAGGCAACAGCTCCAGATACAGTGTAGGTATAACCTACAATACATGATGAGATTATTATGGACAAAAGCACAAGATCATTTTTATTTGTCAAACGGCAGCCAAGCATCACTGATCATGTCACCAGAATAAGACCCTCAAAATGTATTAGAACGTAGCATCAAGCTCATACCATGCACTTTCACCACCCTGTGAAGTTCATCATAACTTATTTAATATGCAGCCTAGTAAACTGCATGCTTTGCCGAGTCGTAGAGGGAGGACCACGCAACATGTCATCACGTGACTCCTAGTGTACTTTGATATAATGGTTATTATATAAATATTTGCGCATAAAAGCGTTTCCGCCATTTATCGCATAATACATTTCACCGGCACAAAAAGATCCGACCTTGTCTAGTGTATTTTATTTTGACGATCTTTGGAAAGTTTACAGACAAATGTTCTGTTTCTATCAGGCCTGTCCATATACTTTACTCGCATGAAAAAGTTGGATGTAATCTTGGTTACTGAGGACTTGTAAAGAGTAGAATCAACAACCTCTGCAACAAAGACTGTTGCTTTGTGAGAATGTGTGAAAGTTCACAGTTAGCCATTATTATGGAAATGACAGCTGAAAAGTACCAGTGACCTGGCATTGTCCTCAAGTCAGAGAAGGTCCACCGGAGACATGGCCCAGTGAGACACGGGTGCCGGTCCATGTAGATGGAAACAGAAAAGTCTGAGCCTTTTGGGTAAAACAGTGGGGTAAATTCTACATGGAAATATGCCCCAATCCTGTACCAGTATGAACACTGGATGGGCTGGTGGCAGGGATGGGGGTGATAGGTGGGTGGAAGGAGAATGGATGAAAGGATGGGGTTATAGAAAAGACTCAGGCGTAATGGTGGGGGATGGATGGATGCAGTATGATGTGGATGGGGATTTATTCTGAAGTAACACAGCTTCTGTACTGAGACTGGCTGTGTGTATCTCTCTCCCTCTCTCCCTCTCTCTCCCTCTCTCCCTCCAGTCATCCTAAGTCCGTTTGGTCTGAACGGGACTCTGACGGGTCAGTCATTCAAGCTCTCAGATCCTCCCACCCAGAAACTGATAGAGGAGTGGAACCAGTTCTATCCCATAAACCCCAGCTCTAAAGACAAGGACAAAAATGACTCTCCATCGGAGGACAAGATGGAGTACATGGACTGGGAGGACAACTCGCTGGCCGCTGTGGAGGTCCTCGTTGGTAAGACCTCTCTCTCGCCAACACAGACCCCTTGACTTTTTCCACATTTTGTTATGTTACAGTCTAAACTGCATTAAATAGTTTTTTGCCCCCAATATTCCACACACACTGCTCCATAATGATGAAGCGAAAACAGTTTTTTATACATTTTAACAAATGTATAAAAAACAGAAATACCTTATTTACATAAGTATTCAGACTCGAAATTGAGCTCAGGTGCATCCTGTTTCCATTTATCATCCTTGAGATGTTTCTTCAACTTGTTTGCAGACCACCTGTGGTAAATTCAATTGATTGGACATGATTTGGAAAGGCACACACCTGTCTATTTAAGGTCCCACAGTTGACAGTGCATGTCAGAGCAAAAACCAAGCATTGAGGTCGAAGGAATTATCCGTAGAGCTCCGAGACAGGATTGTGTCGACTTCACAGATCTGGGGAAGGGTACCAAAAAATGTCTGCAGCATTGAAGGTCCCCAATAACACAGTGGCCTCCATCATTCTTAAATATAAGAAGTTTGGAACCACCAAGACTCTT
This sequence comes from Salvelinus fontinalis, assembly GCF_029448725.1. Classification (NCBI taxonomy): domain Eukaryota; kingdom Metazoa; phylum Chordata; class Actinopteri; order Salmoniformes; family Salmonidae; genus Salvelinus; species Salvelinus fontinalis. Next base: position 24,937,112 of record NC_074677.1, on the reverse strand, counting down.
CCTAGAGCTGGCCCCCCGGCCATACTGAGCAATCAGGGGAGAAGGGCCTTGGCCAGGGAGGTGACCAAGAACCCGATGGTCACTCTGACAGAGCTCCAGAGTTCCTCAGTGGAGATGGGAGAAGGACAACCATCCAGAAGGACAACCATCTCTGCAGCACTCCACAAAGCAGGCCTTTATGGTAGAGTGGCCAGACGGAAGCCACTCCTCAGTAAAAGGCACATGACAACCCGCATGGAGTTTGTCTTTGGTCGGTTGAAGCCAATAATTGAACTATTTGGCCTGAACGCCAAGCGTCACGTCTGGAAGAAACCTGGCACCATCTCTACGATGAAGCATGGGGGTGGCAGCATCATGCTGTGGGGATGTTTTTCAGCGGCAGGGACTGGGAGACTAGTTAGTCCAGTTAGTCGGAAAGATGAACGGAGCAATGTACAGAAAGATCCTTGATGAAAACCTGCTCCAGAGCGCTCAGGATCTCAGACTGGGGCAGTTTCACCTTCCAGCAGGACATCAACCCTAGGCACAAAGTAAAGACAACGCTGGAGTGGCTTCGAGACAAGTCTTTGAATGTCCTTGAATGGCCCAGCCAGAGCCCGGACTTGAACCTGATCAAACATCTCCGGAGAGACCTGAAAATAGCTGTGCAGCGACGCTCCCCATCCAACCTGACAGAGCTTGAGAGGATCTGCAGAGAATAATGAGAGCAACTCCCCAAATACAGGTGTGCCAAGCTTCCAGCATCTTACACAAGACAAATTGAGTCTGTAATTGCTGCCAAAGATGCTTCAAATAAGAACTGAGTGAAGGGTCTGAATACTTATGTAAATGTGATATTTAAATTATATATTTTTTTACACATTTGCAAAAAAACTCTAAAAAACTGTTTTTGCTTTGTCATTATGTGGTATTGTGTATAGATTAATGAGGGGGGGGGGAATGATTTAGTTCATTTTGGAATCACGCTGTAATATAACAAAATGTGGAAAAAATCAAGGGGTCTGAATACTTTCCGAATGCACTGTATATGGAATGGGATAAAAGGATGGGGGTTCTATTCCTGCACGGATCACATACACATACTTAACTGCTAATAATGAGTGGGTGTTTGTCTCTCTCTCTAGGTGGTGTGAGGATGGTGTACCCAGCCTGCCTGGTGCTGGTGCCCCAGTCTGACATCCCGGCCGTGGTCCCCCAGGGGTCCTCGCACTGCACCGCCGTCTACTCTGGTGGCCACCAAGTGCCTGCATCCCAACGAGACCCTGCCATTTCCTCAGTCACCCTCACGCCCCCAACCTCACCTGAGGAGGCCCATACAGGTACAATGAGTACGTGGATAGAAACATGTCAACCTATATTTAAATCTGTCTGTACATTATAGATTAGGCCAGTGGTCACCAATCGGTCGACAGCGATTGACTGGTTGATCTCCAAAGCATTTCTAGTCGGTCGGCAAACATTCCTGTAAAAAAAAAAACAACAATAAAGCTGCGTTCCTCTTTTTTTATTAGTCTCTCGCTGTTGGTGGTAGGTGCACCCGATTCAGCTGCCCTGCGCGCATGGTAAGCGAAGGGTTCCGATTTTGAACCATTTCATGTGTCTGAAGGTACAAACTCTACCTTCCTGGCGGGCCCGGAGAGCAAATCAAGTGCACTATAGGTTTACCGCTGGCCAATCGGATGTCACAAATTACCGTATCTGCAGTAACGTAGCAGGTGTCAAAGAAAGCTACAGCAAAGTTGATAGTGAAAGTTTTGAAAACTTTTACAGTGCCTTTGCAAAAGTATTCATCCACCTTGGTGTTTTTCCTATTTTGTTACATTACAACCTGTAATTTAAATAGATTTGTATTATGATTTCATCTAATGGACATCAAAATTGGTGAAGTGAAATTAAAATAATAACTTTTTTTATTTTTTTTAACACAAAGTGGTATGTGCAGTGCATGCAATGAATCCCCTAAATAAGATCTGGTGCAACCAATTACAGCTTTTTGGCCATCAAAGAAAATGCTATTTCTGCCGCAAACACACCACTCATCCCCCCGAGAACACCATCTCCACAGTGAAGCATGGTGGTGGCAGCATCATGCTGTGGGGATGTTTTTCATCAGCAGGGACTGGGAAACTGGTCAGAATTGAAGGAATGATGGATGGCACTAAATACAGGGAAATTCTTGAGGGAAATCTGTTTCAGTCTTCCAGAGATTTGAGACTGGGACGGAGGTCCACCTTCCAAAAGTACAATGACCCTAAGCATACTGCTAAAGCAACACTCGAGTGGTTTAAGGGGAAATATTTAAATGTCTTGGAATGGCCTAGTCAAAGCCCTGACCTCAATCCAATTGAGAATCTGTGGTATGACTTAACGATTGCTGTACACCAGCAGAACCCATCCAACTTGAAGGAGCTGGAGCAGTTTTGCCTCGAAGAATAGACAAAAATCCCAGTGGCTAGATGTGCCAAGCTTATAGAGACATACCCCAAGAGACTTGCAGCTGTAATTGCTGCAAAAGGTGGCTCTACAAAGTATTGAATTTGGGGGGGTGAATAGTTATGCACGTTCAAGTTTTCAGTTTTTTTGTCTTATTTCTTGTTTGTTTCCCAATAAAAAATATTTTGCATCTTCAAAGTGGTAGGCATGTTGTGTAAATCAAATGATACAAACCCCCCAAAAATCGATTTAATTCCAGGTTGTAAGGCAACAAAATAGGAAAATGCCAAGGGGGTGAATACTTTCGCAAGCCACTGTAAAACCATGACTAGAGACTGTCAACAAATACAGCAAAGAGCTGCTGTTTTTATGAGTGAGTTCATGTTTCAGTTCTTACTGTCAACACTTTTTATTCAACACTTTTACAAGCCATACATTTACGCATCCTTCCTACTTCCACTTGCACTACAACCAGCACTGCAGCTGTAATGAAAGAGTAGGAATATGTATCAATAGTGTTGCGTTGTTATTGCTAGCGGCTTGTTTTTAATTTATAGAGGAATATTTCACTTTCTCTGTTCATAGGAGTAACAACATGAATTTGTGCATGAGTCAGAAATAATGCAGTGTGACTTGAGTTTCGCCATCCGCTGGAAGACGGTGTCCCCTTTTTGGTCAGTGTCAACGACCGAAAGGGACAGCGGAGGGGCGTTCTGAGGCGGACCCTCAGTCTGCTGCTCTCTCCCTCCGCTGAGACAGAACATCAGATGCAGGCACCATCAGCCCAGTAAAATAAAAAATAAAAAGCAAGCTGTGCCTCAGAAGTAATACAACAACTGATGTATTTCCAGTGTGATCATATAGCCTACCTCAAATTTTGAAATATATATATTTTTTAAATATCCGACTACGAAGCATTGGCAGGGCAATTCAAGCAAAGCCAATATGTGGTGATAATATGGGCCTATAGCCTACTGCCCAAACCTAATTGCTACTGTACAATTTTAAATAGGTTAATGTAGCATAGGCCTACTTTTTTAAAATCATGTATGAAAAAATCTGAGTGGTAGATCCCGGCTTGTATTTTCACTCCGAAAGTGATCTTGACCCAGAAAAAGTTGTTGACCACTGGATTAGGTAAATATGAGATATCATATTTCATAAATCATGTAGTAATAGATTATATATGATAAAAATGTGTCTGGAGAGTTGCTGTGACACATGTCCCTCATACATGGGCGCCTGACTTTGTCTGAAAGTGGGAGTGCAAAATATATACACTGCTCAAAAAAATAAAGGGAACACTTAAACAACACAATGTAACTCCAAGTCAATCACACTTCTGTGAAATCAAACTGTCCACTTAGGAAGCAACACTGATTGACAATACATTTCACATGCTGTTGTGCAAATGGAATAGACAAAAGGTGGAAATTATGGGCAATTAGCAAGACACCCCCCAAAACAGGAGTGATTCTGCAGGTGGTGACCACAGACCACTTCTCAGTTCCTATGCTTCCTGGCTGATGTTTTGGTCACTTTTGAATGCTGGCGGTGCTCTCACTCTAGTGGTAGCATGAGACGGAGTCTACAACCCACACAAGTGGCTCAGGTAGTGCAGTTCATCCAGGATGGCACATCAATGCGAACTGTGGCAAAAAGGTTTGCTGTGTCTGTCAGCGTAGTGTCAAGAGCATGCAGGCGCTACCAGGAGACAGGCCAGTACATCAGGAGACGTGGAGGAGGCCGTAGGAGGACAACAACCCAGCAGCAGGACCGCTACCTCCGCCTTTGCAAGGAGGTGCACTGCCAGAGCCCTGCAAAATGACCTCCAGCAGGCCACAAATGTGCATGTGTCAGCATATGGTCTCACAAGGGGTCTGAGGATCTCATCTCGGTACCTAATGGCAGTCAGGCTACCTCTGGCGAGCACAAAGCATAAATTATATTGAAAATGTTTTTTAATGACTAGATTGCTAATCTACTCCCTTCCCTGAAAATCCCACCCCTAATAATGAATTGACGGGTCTGAAACTCTACCAACCCTTTGACTCACAAACATCTCACCCCCTTCCTTGAAAACCCCACCCATAGGGATTGATTTGCAGGTCTGAAACCCTTCCAGCTCTGTGACTCTCACAGATATCCTGCTCCTCCCCTGACAATCCCACCCACAGTGATCGATTGACAGGCCAAACTGCTAACTTCTCTAGGGTAGGTGAGATGCTAACGTCCCACCAGGTCAACATCCGGTGAAACTGCAGAGAGCTAACATTTTAAATACACCATTCGTTTTATTAAACATTCTTGTAAATACATGTATCTTACATCATTTAAAAGATGAACGTCTTATTAATCCAGCCGCTGTGTCAGATTTCAAAAAGGTTTACTGCAAAAGCAAACATGCGATTTTCTGAAGACGGCGCGCCACACACACAGGTATTACTAGCATTTTCCAACCAAGCATTAGCGTCACGAAAGTCAGAAATAACAATAAAATAAATCGCTTACCATTGAAGATCTTCTTATGGTGGCAATGCCAAGTGTCCTAACTACACAGTGAATGTTCGTTTTGTTTGATAAAATCAATTTTTATAGCTTAACACAAAACATTTGTAAACCGGTTGCGTCGTGATTTCCGTCTCATTCAACTTTGGACGAAGCGTTCATGGTAATTACACACACTAAACAAACGTTTATCCAGTCATGGTTGGTTTCATTGCAATCCTCTGGTTGTTACTAACACAACCATACATGATGGTTCTTTTCCCGGGACGTATTGACCGAAACAAACCGATTTGAAGACACCAATCAATGACCTCATTGCGCACCAATGGTAGGACCGGTCTATCGTTGATTGACTGTATTTTGGCCGAATGACCACTGATAATCTTGAAATCTAGCTTGGAAGATAGCCAATGAGCTGAGGTAAACGGCAATATGTAATGGCTATATGTAAGAGCTGTCGCTCTCCTCATCCTCAGATGAGGTGAGGAGAGAAGGATCTTCAGACCAATATGCGGAGTCAGGGAAATATGCCATCTTTTATTATTAATACGAAAACTGATGACAGGAAAACAAACACTTTCAAAATTTACAAAATAACAAAACGACGTACACGCAACCTGAACATAAACTTACATGGACAAACGTAAACTCACAAACAGGAACGGACATCGAAACATACGAACAGCCAAACAGCTCCAAAAGTGAATACAACGAACATAACGAAGACATCACAGGAGACAATCACCCACAAACACACAGTGATAATGCCCTACCTAAATATGACTCTTGATTAGAGGAAAATGCAAACCACCTGCCTCTAATCAAGAGCCATACCAGGCAAACCGAAACCAACATAGAAACAGGTAACATAGACTGCCCACCCAAAACACATGCCCTGACCAAAAACACATAAAAAACAACATAAAACAGGTCAGGACTGTTACAGTACCCCCCCCTCAAGATGCGCACGCCGGGCGCACAAGCACAAAGTCCAGGGGAGGGTCCGGGTGGGCAGTTGACCACGGTGGTGGTTCCGGCTCAGGACGCTGTCCCCATACCACCATAGTCACTCCCCTCTTCTGTCTACCCCCTCTAATGCCCACCCTAACACTACCTTCCCCTAAATAAACAGCTAGCACCAGGACAAGGGGCAGCACCGGGACAAGGGGTAGCACCGGGACAAGGGGCAGCACCAGAACAAGGGGCAGCACCAGGATAAGGACCATCACTGGAATAAGGGGCAGCACCGGGACAAGGGGCAGCACCGGGACAAGGGGCAGCACCGGGACAAGGGGCAGCACCGGGACAAGGGGCAGCACCGGGACAAGGGGCAGCACCGGGACAAGGGGCAGCACCGGGACAAGGGGCAGCACCGGGACAAGGGGCAGCACCGGGACAAGGGGCAGCACCGGGACAAGGGGCAGCACCGGGACAAGGGGCAACACCGGGACAAGGGGCAACACCGGGACAAGGGGCAGATCCCGGCTGAAGGACTCTGGCAGGTCCTGTTTGGACGGCTCTGGCAGGTCCATGCAGGCTGACGGCTCTCGACGCTCATGGCAGACTGACGGCTCTCTACGCTCATGGCAGGCTGACGGCTCTCGACGCTCATGGCAGGCTGACGGCTCTCGACGCTCATGGCAGGCTGACGGCTCTCGACGCTCATGGCAGGCTGACGGCTCTCGACGCTCATGGCAGGCTGACGGCTCTCGACGCTCATGGCAGGCTGACGGCTCTGGCTGCTCATGGCTCTCTGACGGCTCTGGCTGCTCATGGCTCTCTGACGGCTCTGGCTGCTCATGGCTCACTGACGGCTCTGGCTGCTCATGGCTCTCTGACGGCTCTGGCTGCTCATGGCTCTCTGACGGCTCTGGCTGCTCATGGCTCGCTGACGGCTCTGGCTGCTCATGGCTCGCTGACGGCTCTGGCAGATCCTGTCTGGTTGGCGGCTCTGGCAGATCCTGTCTGGTTGGCGGCTCTGGCAGATCCTGTCTGGTTGGCGGCTCTGGCAGATCCTGTCTGGTTGGCGGCTCTGGCAGATCCTGTCTGGTTGGCGGCTCTGGCAGATCCTGTCTGGTTGGCGGCTCTGGCAGATCCTGTCTGGCGGGCGGCTCTAGCGGCTCCTGTCTGGCTGACGGCTCTAGCGGCTCCTGTCTGGCGGATGGCTCTGTAGGCTCATGGCAGACGGGCGGCTTTGCAGGCTCATGGCAGACGGGCGGCTTTGCAGGCTCCTGGCAGACGGATGGCTCAGATGGCGCTGGGGAGACGGATGGCTCAGATGGCGCTGGGGAGACGGATGGCTCAGATGGCGCTGGGGAGACGGATGGCTCAGATGGCGCTGGGGAGACGGATGGCTCAGATGGCGCTGGGGAGACGGATGGCTCAGATGGCGCTGGGGAGACGGATGGCTCTGGCCGGATACGGCGCACTGTAGACCTGGTGCGTGGTGCCGGAACTGGAGGCACCGGGCTAATGATAAGCACCCTCCTACTAGTGCGTGGAGCAGGGACAGGGCACACTGAACTCTCAAAGCGTACTCTATACCTGGTGCGTGGTACCGGCACTGGTGGCACCTGGCTGAGGGCACGCACCTCAGGACTAGTACGGGGAGAAGTGACAGTGTGTACAGGACTTAGGAGACGCACAGGTGGCTTAGTGCGTGGGGCCGGAACTGGAGGCACTGAACTGGATACACGCACTATAGGGAGAGTGCGTGGAGGAGGAACAGGGCTCTGGAAATGCACTGGTAGCCTAGTGCGTAATGTAGGCACTGTAGGTACTAGGCTGGGGCGGGGAGGTGGCGCCGGAAATACCGGACCGTGCAGGCGTACTGGCTCTCTTGAGCATTGAGCCTGCCCAACCTTACCCGGTTGAATGCTCCCGGTCGCCCTGCCAGTGCGGCGAGGTGGAATAGCCCGCACTGGGCTATGCAGGCGAACCGGGGAAACCATGCGTAAGGCAGGTGCCATGTATGCCGGCCCGAGGAGACGCACTGGAGACCAGACGCGTTGAGCCGGCCTCATGACACCTGGCTCAATGCCCAATCTCGCCCTACCAGTGCAGGGAGGTGGAATAACCCGCACCGGGCTATGCACACGTACAGGAGACACCGTGCGCTCTACTGCGTAACACGGTGTCTGCCCGTACTCCCGCTCTCCACGGTTAGCCTGGGAAGTGGGCGCAGGTCTCCTACCTGCCCTAGGCCCACTACCCTTTAGCCCCCCCCCAAGAAATTTTTGGGAGTTACTCACGGGCTTTTTCGGCTTCCGTGCCAGACGCGTTCCCTCATAATTCCGGTTCCTCTCTCCGGTAGCCTCCGCTCTCCTAAGTGCCTCCAGCTGTTCCCATGGAAGGCGATCTCTACCTGCTAGGATCTCCTCCCATGTGTAGACACCTTTTCCATTCAATACATCGTCCCATGTCCATTGCTCCTTCTTCTGTCCCTTACTCCGTTTAGCATTCCCATACCGCTTGGTCTTTGTATTTTGGTGGGTGATTCTGTAAGAGCTGTCGCTCTCCTCATCCTCAGATGAGGTGAGGAGAGAAGGATCTTCAGACCAATATGCGGAGTCAGGGAAATATGCCATCTTTTATTATTAATACGAAAACTGATGACAGGAAAACAAACACTTTCAAAATTTACAAAATAACAAAACGACGTACACGCAACCTGAACATAAACTTACATGGACAAACGTAAACTCACAAACAGGAACGGACATCGAAACATACGAACAGCCAAACAGCTCCAAAAGTGAATACAACGAACATAACGAAGACATCACAGGAGACAATCACCCACAAACACACAGTGATAATGCCCTACCTAAATATGACTCTTGATTAGAGGAAAATGCAAACCACCTGCCTCTAATCAAGAGCCATACCAGGCAAACCGAAACCAACATAGAAACAGGTAACATAGACTGCCCACCCAAAACACATGCCCTGACCAAAAACACATAAAAAACAACATAAAACAGGTCAGGACTGTTACACTATACTTTCGAAGACCAGCCTTTGTCGTAAACTCTGGCGTAAAAGAGGTTCATTCGCCATTGCAAATCCTACTTGACGGAGCCACTAGTGTTACGCATAGCAGTACATATTCAAGAGCATTTTCAACAAGTTTATATATTTAAATATTTGCGAATAAATCAGGAAAAGCTAAAACAAAGTCTAGGTATACAGATTTAACCCAAATTATAGAGGAAATTGATAGAGACAGTGAGACCGAGTTTCTTCAGGAAGATGAATCTTTCAGCGAAGCTAGTTTTGACTCCCAGGCGGAAGAAATGTTTCTGCACGGCGAGGATGCCATGCTGGATTGGTAAGTTCTAATGCTAATGTCATTGTTTGAAATTAATATGAAATATTGTTATTATTATTATTATTTTTTTGCAATTAATAAAAATATCATATGTAATGAAATGTGTAAAGTACACATTGGCAATACTGTGTGTGTGTGATATATTTTTAAAATGTATTTTACATAAACATGGAATGGAACAACACTTCACCATAGTGATTATGTTCCCTGTACTCTATATATATCTATTTATTTTACGTGTTGATACAGGGCTCATACGTGAAAGTATTGTAACTGATTTGTTTTATATTTCACAGTATCAGGGATTCTGATAATGAGCCGCCAATGTCTAGGTGTCCATCTCCCTCTGAAGCTGGTTCATCCAGCCGGACCCCCGCTGTCTCTGGCTCAACACCTACCCGGCCATCTAGAGGTGTGAAGTCAGTGACAAATAAGAGGAGGTGGGGAAGACTCTGTGTTAGAAGATGATGTGGAACCAATCTGTGTTAGAAGATGATGTGGAACCAAATCCACCAGTTTTTAGACCCAAAAGGCAGCCAGGACCTCAACTAGACATGACTGCAAAGTACAGCCCCCTTCAACTTTTTCAACTGTTTTTCACCTCGTCAGTTGTTGATTCCCTGGTGGCAAACACCAATAAGTACGGGGCTAAGAAGCAGGCAGGAAAGAAAGAGGCATGGAAGACCATTTCCATGTCAGACCTTTTCTGCTACTTTTCAATGGTCATTTACATGGGGCTAGTGAAGTTGAAAACTCTAAGGGACTACTGGAAAACGTCAGCTCTCTATCAACTGCCTTTGCCCATGACTGTCATGTCTTCTAAAAGGTTTCTGACTATTTCACGGGCGCTTCACATCAGTGACCCAGAAGTTGATGGGGAGAATGACAAGAAGAGAGGCACACCAAGGTTTGATAGGCTCTGTAAAATAATACCTCTACCCCAGCATCGTTGATGCCTGAAGACTTATTTTCAGCCCGCCCAGAACCTGTCCATCGATGAGAGGATGGTAGCCTCAAAGGCCAGAATCAGCCTCAAACAATACATGCGTAACAAAACAACCAAATGGGGTTACAAGCTGTTTGTTTTGGCTGATTCTGTGTGTGCCTACACTTGCAATTTCTTTTGTTTATGAGGGGGAAAACAGTTTTGCTACCGGTAATGGACTGAGTTATGATTCCGTTATGGAGTTATTGGAATTTCAACTGCTGGGGAAGGGCTACAAACTGTTTGTAGATAACTTCTACACTAGCCCTATTCTGTTTACAGAGCTGAGGAAGCAGGAAGTGTGGGCTTGTGGCACCATTCGTACCAACAGGGTGGGATTTCCAAAGACCAAGGTGAACGATATGCCTAAGCGGGCTGAGCGGGGTACCATGCGATGGATCCGTGAAGATGGCCTGCTGTTTGTGAAGTGGATGGATACCAGAGAGGTGGTTCATGTGCTCCAGTATACACAAGTCCTTCAGTGGAGATCACGTCGTCAGGCGTGTGAAGGACGGTGCCGGGGCATGGACCACAAAAAATGTCCCCATTCCAGCGCATGTGAAGGACTACAACAAGAGCATGGGAGGTGTGGACCTGTCAGATGCGCTGATAGGATACTACAATGTTCTTCACAAGAAGTGCAAAACGTTTTTCTATCATTTCATGAACATTGCTGTGGTGAATTCCTTCATCCTCCAGAAGGAAATGGCCAAGAGCTGTGGACAGCCCCTCATCTCCCAGCTAGCCTTCAGGGAGCTGCTCATCCAGGAGCTTGCTCGCTACAGCAAGTCCACTGCAGCACCTTCTGCTCCAACCAGTGCTGTTCACCTGCCCAGATTCATCTCTGCAGGCATGAATGTGCCTCAGGGCAAAAAGGGCACAGTGGGGAGGCGATGTTGTGCCCTTTGTCACAGGAAATGCCCCATCACCTGCACCACCTGTTCAGTAACCCTCTGCTTTACAGCAGAAAGAGACTGCTATTGGGCCATGGCACCAGCAGCACAATATTATGTAGAGGACTGAGGGTCTTCACAATATTGTAAATAGAAAATGTGTAAATAGTTACCCTTGTTATTTTTTATTTTTTGGGGGGTGTGTTAGAATAGCATTTATGTATTTTGTATATAGTTATTTCCTTCAAATTGTATCACTGTACCAATGCGGCCACTTGGGTACATTTGGGTACATTTGTGTGGGACACCTGGGTGACTTAATGCTCAATGTCATGTAGCTCGCTCATTTTTGAAGTTATCTGTCTAAAACTTTGCTCAGCTATTGTGGCCATCTTATGTTCTTCATTCAAATCATCCACAGCATCCTATCTGTATGTTTCACTGTTCTTGGCCATTTGAAAGATGATGCAGCAACAATAAAAAACAGAAAACGTATGTTTATTTCCTTGTATTTTCTTCTACCAGATCTATTGTGTTATATTCTCCTACATTCAATTTACATTTCCACAAAACTCGGAGTGTTTCCTTTCAAATGATACCAAGAATATGCATATCCTTGCTTCTGGGCCTGAGCTACAGGCAGTTAGATTAGGGTATGTCTTTAGGCGGAAATTGAGAAGAAGGGGGGGTACCCCAAAGAAGTTAAAGATAAAACAGTTTTACATTTGATCAAATCTGTAGCCTGCAGCTACAGGACTAGGCTACTATTAATTGTCATTCTGTTTAATAGTTTCAAGTTTTAATGTCACATGCACAAGTACAGTGAAATGCCTTTCTTGCAAACTCAAAACCCAACAATGCAGTAATCAAAATCAGTGTATTACTAGAAAAAAACATAGGTGCATACAGACAGCTTGGCTACATTGCAGGGGTTGGAACCAGTCCTTTTTTTGAGGAGCAGAATCAGAGCCGCGTAAGTGACCTATACTGTTCTGGAACAGAACAATTATTTTTAAGGCATGGGAACCGGTTAATAAAGTTATTTTACATTCCAGGCATTTTTTTTTCAGTCCCACAAAAACGCAACAAAGTGTCTATGCAAAGCCCTCACTCTGTCATTCAGAAATATATTCCAGTGTCTGCCTGACAGCTGAAAATATTTGCCTGTGTGTGTGTGTAGGCTACCTGCCCCTCCCCCTCCGAAATATAGGCTACTGTAGCCTAATGATGTTACAAGCGTGATTCAGAAATTAGGAAGAGAGATTTTTAATTGGAGAATAATGGATTCACTTTTTGAATGCTAGTTAATGATATTCTAGTTATCACATTTCACATTGGATTTATTAATTACAAAAGGTTAGAAGTATTTTTATTTCAATTCTGGTGCCACTCTGCACACACAAGCTTGTTAGCTAGCTATCTCTCGTCCAACGTTAAGCCAACTCTCTGTTCAATGACATTCAAAGTTCCTTTATAGAAGCTGCACCTCGTAGGTATAATTTGGTCAGTCTAATTCAGATAATGCATGTCATAACAACAAGATGCCCAGCATTTCAAGCCAAGCCTCCTCCACGCTTTCTTGCTCGCTCCCCACCCCAAAAAATGATCTCGCATCTCGCGCCCTACACTTGTCTGTCTAATGTATGTAAATAGCTTGCCAATTCCATAGCAAGCTGCTCTATCCGCACTGATTGGTTAAGTAATTTAATGTTGAGCTAAATGTAAAAAAAACCCATTGATTTCAGAGGTTTAAAAAGGAACAGAAAGGAATGGTATAAACCGTTACTTTTTTGGGGTTCGAACCGGTCCAGAACTTTATTTTGCTGGTTGGAACAGTGGCACGAAATGAAAAAAAAAAAAAAAAGATTCTGTTCAGAACAACTTGCCTTGTGGTTAGTGTCTGACCTGAGATTGGAAGGCCGAGTCAGATAAAAGACTGTAAGAATGGGACCTGATGCCTCTCTGCTTGGCGCTCAGCATTAAGGAGATTGGGGGTAAGGCCCTGCGATAGACTAACATCCTGTCCAGGGGGTCTACTTGTACATCAAGCTGCATCAAGCTATACAGAAACAGGAGATAGGCTCCTGCCTTATGAGCTGTTCTGGCTTACACAAGCAAAGACTCTGGCAAGGCTACTTACAGTACATACGAAAAGATTGGAAAGTAATTTTAGTTCCAACCCCTGCTACATTGTAACCGCGAAGTGGCCCCGATGCACTAGCATATCAGGCTTAGCCAGGACTGTTTCTTTTGTAACTGAATGAAAACATTTTAACGATGTGATTTAACTGACTGACGTTGGGGAAATAAATGGCAAAAATGCAGAATGGTGTTGAATGTCTGTAAACAGCTTGTGGATAATTTTTCTCCCAAAAATGTAATCATGTAATAATATTAGTCGTACTGATTATTTCTCAGTATCTACTTTGCTAGCTACTCATTGACAGCCCGCGAGCTACCGGACATGCAGTTTCTCATGCGAATCCCAATTGCATACTACTCGTGTCCTCTCTCCTCGCTTCCTTCTCAAAACCCATTGAATGAGAAAGCCAGAGGTCCCTCCCCTCTGACCTTCTCCAATGAGTTTTGAGAAGGAGGCGAGAAGAGAGGACACGAGCAACTGAGATTCTCCCAGAGACTGAGATACCTCAAAGCCTAATCAGACATGCCCGTGCTCATCATGGTTCTTAGAGGTAAAGTGAAATGACAAAATTTGCTCGTGGTGCTGCTCAAATTATATGTAACAACACCCTGAGTGCATCGAACATTAAACAACGATACAAATGTAACAACAGGTCAACAAAATAGACAAAAAGACCAGTGGCGCAACTTGTGCTTTCTAACTGCTCTGTTCCAAAATACTGGAGAGACGCGGCGAAGCAAAACTTTAGAGAGGGCAAAACCATTAATCTTCCGAACGACGGGGGGGGCTACAAACTGCAATCTTTTAATTAATTATATAGTGTATAAAATGGGCATATCTATTTTAATATAGACTAGCTCAAAAACATTACTAATCATCGAAAATTGCCCAATGGATCAGGATACTTTTGTGGTAACAAAAAGAAATTGGGGTGCAAAAACATGTTTGCAGCACCTCTATTTTGAAAGTGGGTATGCAGCTGCTCCATTTGCTCTATTGCTCAGGTGCCTATACCCCCATATAGTGAGCAGTGGTCAAGAGGTGTGTTGTCAAAGCTGGTAATTGTAGGACAATAAATATTGCCACTTGCGGTTTGATGAGCCGATTCAGAACCACTCCCTTCCATCCCTCCCTCCCCCAGTGGACTCCCAGTCGGCTCTGAAGTGGGTGAAGATGTCGTCGGCTGAGGACGGCTTCAGTGTGGACAGCACCAGTCACCACGAGGGGAAGATCCCTGGCAGGCTAGCCAGCCAGGTGGTGGAGAGGGTCTGGCAGGAGTGCAATATCAACAGAGCTCAGAACAAGTACGTGTCTCTGCTACTGGCTCAGCATACACACACTCTCAACCAAAGCCCTAGAACAAGTACGTGTCTCTGCTACTGGCTCAGCATACACACACTCTCAACCAAAGCCCTAGAACAAGTAGAATTGCTATAGGTGTGTGAGCTGCACGATGGGCAAAATATGTATTTGCAATATTTTTACAGAATATCGAGATTTCGATTTGACTTGCGATATAGATTAAAACACTTGGGTGAAATTTTGGAATCATAGAAATTAAATCATTTATCTTAAGAAGCAAAGTGGAACGCAGCATCGTTCTTGTTTGGAAAAATCTTTTGACTGCATTTGACCAAACAGAACAGCCTGCAAACTTATAGTGAATCTAACAGCGAGGAGAAGGAACTGAGCTGCTTGACTGGCAGAAGGCGCTGCTTGGTGTGTGTGCGAAGCAGCTGCAAGAGGAGAGAGGAAGAGAGATGACAAATGGAGTAAACTAACACGACTGAATGGCATTTAAAAGTGTTGCATGAGATATGGAGCTCTTGCATTATGGATATTGTGCATGTCAATATTGCGATTTCGATCTGAATTCAATTAATTGTGCAGCCCTAACAAGCATACACATACACATGGTCACACACACTGTCAACGAACACATGCTCACACACAGCTGAAAAGAAACCTCACACACATACATGTTTACCACACCATAGACACATTCAACGAAGCCTAGAGAGAATATGCAGGATCTACCACAACACGTGCGCGCACACACACACAAACACACACACACACACACACACACACACACACACACACACACACACACACACACACACACACACACACACACACACACACACACACACACACACACACACACACACACACACAATCAACGTTGCCTAACATGTTTGTCAAATAACAGGCACACGCCTTCACAATGACGCTTCATTTACCAAATTGATATTTTAGAGAAGTATAGTAAGAAACACAATGGACATATGGTTAATGTTTTGAGTCAATGGTTGTGTGTTGTGTTGTCCAGGCGTAAGTTCTCAGCTACAGCCAACGGTACCTGTGAGGAGGAGCTGATGGAGAAAGTAGGGGCCTGGGACTTTGTAGAATCAACACACAGGTCAAACTGCAACTGCTCCAGGTAAATGATGCATACTGTGTTTATTTGTTTGTTTATTTGTGTTCCTCTTGTCTAGGACCTGTACCCTAAGCCCTCTGTAAGGGGATATACTTCTAGTTTATTGTGTAGACAGACACAAGCTTTCCTTTTAAGGAAGTCTTACTCATTGGAAGTCTTACTCAGCAAAACAACATTCGATACGTCAGTCTAAAATCTGAGATGTATTTTAATATCAATGCATATGACATTCATCTCTATTTGTCTGTTAAGAAACCCTCCTGTCAGGGTTCAATAGTAGTGCACAATGAAGGGAATTGGGTGTGATTTAGGACCCAGTGGGAGAGACCCAGGGGCCACTCCGACCTCTAGAAGGCTTTGGTAGGGAGATAGCTGGTCTAAAAATGGAGAGTGTCTGTAGACCCTAATGTTGACAAATGATCTGCTGCATCTAGAGTGGGTTAATGTGTGGATGTGAGGTTGACTGTTGCCAGGCTGTTTCTGTTTGGGGGTTGGGACACAGACAGACAGACAATATCATGTGTGTGTGTGTGTGTGTGTGTGTGTGTGTGTGTGTGTGTGTGTGTGTGTGTGTGTGTGTGTGTGTGTGTGTGTGTGTGTGTGTGTGTGTGTGTGTGTGCGTGCGTGCGTGCGTGCGTGCGTGCGTGCGTGCGTGCGTGCGTGCGTGCGTGCGTGCGTGCGTGCGTGCGTGCGTGCGTGCGTGCGTGCGTGCGTGCGTGCGTGCGTGCGTGCGTGCGTGCGTGCGTGCGTGCGTGCGTGCGTGCGTGCGTGCGTGCGTGCGTGCGTGCGTGCGTGCGTGCGTGCGTGCGTGCGTGCGTGCGTGCGTGCGTGCGTGCGTGCGTGCGTGCGTGCGTGCGTGCGTGCGTGCGTGCGTGCGTGCGTGCGTGCGTGCGTGCGTGCGTGCGTGCGTGCGTGCGTGCGTGCGTGCGTGCGTGCGTGCGTGCGTGCGTGCGTGCGTGCGTGCGTGCGTGCGTGCGTGCGTGCGTGCGTGCGTGCGTGCGTGCGTGCGTGCGTGTTCTCTCTGAAGGGGAAAGGCTGCAGTCAGCATGTCCCGCTGCTGTCTCCTGGCAGAAACATACACGGCGGCAGAAACACACGTCACACTGCAGCTTGCACAGAAATAGGTGCTTGACAAATCAAATCAAAGTTTATTTGTCACGTGCGCCGAATACAACAGGTGTTACTTACAGGCTCTAACCAACAGTGAAAATATATATATTAGGTGAACAATAGTTAGGTAAAGAAATAAAACAGCAGTAAAAAAGACTGTGAAAAATAACAGTAGCGAGGCTATATACAGTAGCGAGGCTATATACAGGCATCGGTTAGTCAGGCTGATTGAGGTAGTATGTACATGTAGATATGGTTAAAGTGACTATGCATGTATGATAAACAGAGTAGCAGTAGACACTCTGTTCCTTTATGTTCTCTCTCTGGGAGTTTGCTTTGTGTATGTTTGTGTCTTTTTGCTCGAGGAGCCCTTTCACTATAGATTGGGCGAGCCCCTTGTTCTCCACTGGTGGTGTGAGGGAAGGCAGGCTGTGTATGGGGATGCAGTGGGAGAGACCCAGAGGCCAGTCAGACCTCTAGAAGACCTGTTTAAGGAGTGGGTTAATGTGTGGATGTGAGAACTGACTTTGGGGAAGTCTGGCTAGAGGTGTTAATTAGTTGGAGGGAACCTAGATGAGGAGTTCCCTAACTCTTTGGGGCTTGGGACCCCTGTTGTGATAGCAAATTCAGCAGAGACCCCTCATAATCAGAACACACCTCTAGTGAGA
This sequence comes from Salvelinus fontinalis, assembly GCF_029448725.1. Lineage (NCBI taxonomy): Eukaryota > Metazoa > Chordata > Actinopteri > Salmoniformes > Salmonidae > Salvelinus > Salvelinus fontinalis. The sequence continues at coordinate 24,919,602 of NC_074677.1, read as the reverse complement.
GAAAAATACCATACAAGGAGTTCTACTATGACTTTGGCAGTGCATGACTGAATGAACCAAGTCTCAGGAAGGAACATTTTAAAGGCTCATCCCTGAGAATTTGGATAATTTTTCCCCCCAGTTTTCAAGCACATTTCCTGCAATTCTACACATTTTGTCACGGGGCAGATAATTGTTTTGGGTTATTGCAGCTTTAAAGCTAATTCAAAATAATTGAAAAAGAATGTGGATACCAATATACCAATATCTCTGTGAGCTTCCCAGGTCTATTTTTCTGTGTTTTATATATATTTCCACACTATGAGTTTGGAATAATACTGTAAAATTGCCCAAATTATGATAATGCCCTTTTAGGTAAGAGCTGTTTAAAAAGACAGCCTGAAATTTCTGCCTGTTTTGGTGGGAGTGAGTTTTGGCCTTCTATGGTGGCATCATCATGCAGTAAATTAGTTAATAGACCAATAAGAAAAAGACTCTGCCAATAAAAGCACATTTTCAGTTTTCCCCTCCCCATAAACAACTCCGAGACAGTTCTTACTTGAGAAATTGGTATTTTCTAAGAAGCTATTTTTATTTATCTTTGACCATTTTAATTGAAAACAATCACAGTAAGGTACTTAATCGTTACCCAGATTTGATATGGAGATTAAAAAAATGGCTGCATTGGACCTTTATGATCATAAATTGTAGATAATAATATTACATTGTATTGTATTGCACCCTCTAAACTTATTCCACGGATCCCTTGGCCAAAATTTGTTTAATATGTTGTTGTTAGTAATATTCATGAAAACAAATTAAATGTAAAGAAAGAAAGAAAGAAAGAAAAACTTTGAGAATCCCTGACCTAGAGTACTGGAGGTGACATTGAAAAGGGAATTCCTGTGTGTGCAGCGCAAATTCTAATGGCTATCGGCTTGGCTGCAGGAAGTTGTTTGTGTGTGTGTGTTATTGTTTACCCACTCGGCATATTATTTTTGCTGCGTCTTGCCGCTCTCTGCCTGCTGACAGTTAAACAGCCCGGTTATATTATAATCCTGTGAAGTAGTGGGAAGGACAACAGCTACCTCTCTCCCTCAACATGCTGCCTGCTCCACAACCACAAGAGTAGCCTGTGGTTACCGTGCTGACAGACCACCAGCCAAATAACATCCCGGTGCCCCCTCTAGCTGAGCTGACCCCTCTAGCTGAGCTGACCCTGAGTTGACCCCCCTCATTCTGCTCCTCCACAGCCACTAGCCAGTGTCATAGCCTGACTTTAGATTTATTGCTCCTCGGCAGGGGTGTAAAGTACTGAAATAAAAATACTTTAAAGTACTACTTAAGTAGTTTTTTGGTGTATCTGTACTTTACTATTTATATTTTTGCCAACTTTTACTTTTACTTCACTACATCCCTAAAGAAAATAATGTACTTTAGACTCCATACATTTTCCCTGACACCCAAAAGTACTCGTTACATTTTGAATGCTTAGCAGGACAGGAAAATTGTCCAATTCACGCTCTTATAGACAAAATCCCTGGTCATCCCTACTGCCTCTGATCTGACAGACTAACTAAACACAAATACTTAATTTGTAAATGATGTCTGAGTGTTTGAGTATGCCCCTGACTATTTGTAAATAATGGTTTGCTTAATATAAGGAATTTGAAATTATTTATACTTTTACTTTTGATACTTAAGAATATTTTATCAATTATATTTACTTTTGTTACTAAAGTATATTTAAAACTAAAGACTTGTAGTATTTTACTGAGTGACTTTCACTTTTACTTGAGTCATTTTCTATTAAGGTATCTTTACTTTTACTCAAGTATGACACATGAGTACTTTTTCCACCACTGCTCCTCGGTCCCCTTACAGTGAAACATGAGAGGTAACTTAGTGGCTGCCTCTCCCCGGGCCTGAACTGGGGACAGTGTGTGTGTTTGAGTGTTGACAGCAGAGGTGGTGGTGGTATGCACTGGGCCAGGGTCAGCAGTAACAGGCAGGCTGGTTAGCAGGGGAGCTTGACTCAGCCAGAGGTTTATGGGGTCTGGTCACGACGCAACACACACGATGGTCACAGAGGGGCCAGGCCAGGTGTCTGACAGGGCAGCCTAGAGAGCTAAGGGCTGGGGACCACCACAACACATTCCAGACAATTTAAACCCAACCAGAAACAGGTCTCCTTCCAACCTGGGCCATGTTCAGGAGGGCACACACGCTTCACTCAGTTTTCTCCCCAATAAACACAGCCTTTGGGGAATGCTCTATTCTAGTGGGTGTGAGCTAGACAAGATGCATGGTTTTGGTTGTGGTTAGGAGGCCAATAGAGTGCAGGATAATAACATCAGTTTAATATGTTTGTTAGAGTAGCATCAGCATGACATGAGGAGTTTATTAGATTTGAGAGGAATTCATTTGTTTATTTTACAGTGGCAAGAAAAAGTATGTGAACCCTTTGGAATTACCTGGATTTCTGCATAAATTGGTCATAAAATGTCACAACAATAGTGTGCTTAAAATAATAACACACAAATTATTGTATTTTTCTTGTATATTTTGAATACATAATTTAAACATTCACAGTGTAGGTTGGAAACAGTATGTGAACCCCTAGGCTAATGACTTCTTCAAAAGCTAATTGGAGTCAGCAGTCAGCTAACCTGGAGTCCAATCAATGAGACAAGATTAGAGATGTTAACATCTCACCTGGATGTTCCACAGCGCTTCTGGCCAAATGTTCTGTGGACAGATGAAACTACACTTGAGTTGTTTGGAAGGAACACACAACACTATGTGTGGAGAAATACAGGCACAGCACACCAACATCAAAACTTCATCCCCACTGTAAAGTATGGTGGAGGGAGCATCATGGTTTGGGGCTGCTTTGCTGCCTCAGGACCTGGACAGCTCGTTATCATCAACGGAAAATTGACTTCCCAAGTTTATCAAGACAGTTTGCAGGAGAATGTTAGGCTATCTGTCCACCAATTGAAGCTCAACAGAAGTTGGCTGATGCAACAGGGCAACGACCCAAAACACAGAAGTAAATCAACAACAGAATGGCTTCAACAGAAGAAAATAGGCCTTCTGGAGTGGCCCAGTCAGAGTCCTGACCTCAACTCGATTGAGATGCTGTGGCATGACCTCGAGAGCGGTTCACATCAGACTTCCCAAGAATATTGCTGAACTGAAACAGTTTTGTAAAGAGGAATGGTCCAAAATTGCTCCTGACCGTTGTGCAGCTCTGATCCGCAACTACAGAAAACGTTTGGTTGAGGTTATTGCTGCCAAAGGAGGGTCAACCAGTTATTAAATCCAAGGGTTCACATACTTTTCCCAACCTGCACTGTGAATGTTTACATGGTGTGTTCAGTAAAGACATGAAAACGTAGAATTGCCAGATTGGTCCTTTGACTGGTTACATTTACTTTTAACACAAAGCAAATGAGAAAGTAGGAAGTGAAAGATCTACAGTTTACTATATGTAATTGGGAATAAATGTAATGAATGTGTTTCATACTATTTGCTCAATATACATCTGCATTAAATATGTATGCAATATAAATCTGCGTGAAATATATTTTCAGTATAAATCAGCATTAAATATGAATTCAATATAAATGTACAAATCTCAAACACCTGACTTTGAGTCTGAATTTAAATGTTCTGTAGATCAGTTTGTTTTTGGTAATTGATTGAAGTAGATCAGTGTTGCCTCTCAACACTGTTTATTGAGCTAATGAATTAACACAGGTGATAGAATGGCATTATTGTTTGTCTTGCAGTGAGACATGTAAATTACATGCTTTCTCTTCCTCTGTTTCCTTCCAGGCATAAAGCCCTGAAACAGCGAGGTGGTGGTACCCCTGGCCAGCCCCAGTCAGCAGGCCAGCCCACCCACACCCAGCCAACCACCAAGCACAAGACTGGGGGTGACAAGCCAGAGAAGAGCGACAAGCAGACCAAGAGGCCACAGACACCCTTCCACCACCGCAGCGCCGCCTGCGATGACATTACCATGGAGACGAAGGCGGCAGGCCAGAGGCTTGCCATGAGGGCCCAGCAGGAGCGGGGTCGCTTCCCTGGCCTCCACCCTGCCAACGGTGTCACCAAGACCCCCCAGGGGCACGACGGAGGGGTGGGTAGTGGCGGGGGTTCCTCAGAGATGACAGGTTCCCCCCAGCCCCCTCCCCTCAGCCCCCACCCCTGTGAGCGCGACAGAGGAGAGGAGACGGGTGACGGCTCTTTAAAGAACCCCTCCACCCCCCACAGCGAACACTTCTACCAGTCACCCCCGGAGCCCTGCCTGGCGGAACAGAAGGGTGATGTCGGGGACCACCGTGGACTGGATTGCCTGGCCCAGCAATTCCACCACCCCCACACGGCCTACCCACCCGAGCCCCTGGAGCCCACTGTGTACGTAGGCTCTGCAGTCAATCTGGAGGAGGACGGCTCCCCAGCGCCATGGAGGTTCTTCAACCTGCCCAGGAGGAAAGAGGCCGCAATACCCACGCCAACGCTGCCTTGGGACAAGCTGAGGGACAGGGAGAGAGACGAGGCCTCGGGAGGACAGGAGGTGGTGTCTGTCACTGAGTGAGTGTCTATCCCTGTTCATTCATTCATTCTTATCTCCCCATTGATTTAACCATTCAACACCCACTATTGCCCATAGAGGGTGCTAGAGGCCCCCAACCATTTACTGACTCACTGGTCAGCCATCCAACCCTCCCTCCCTTCCCATCACCCCCTCTGGCACACAGACAGACGGGCCCCATTTTGAGTACCTCCAACATTCTAGAAAATAAAGTGATTGAAAGAGCAGTGATGCACAACCAGGCCTCCCCTCCCTCCCTCCCCGCCCCTGCCTTAGAATGTTCTGTGGTGGCGCTGAGCACACACGGCATGTTAATCTCTCGCTATGTGCCCTTTTGACATCGTACATCACTAATGTGCATGGCCAGCACTGCAGCAGAGACTGGAGAGAGCTTATTGATCCCCCCAATACACACACACGCACGCGCGCGCGCACACACACACACACACACACACACACACACACACACACACACACACACACACACACACAGGGCCCCAGAGATGGAGGGATAGAGGTAGGGTTATATAAATAAATGGATCCATCTATCTACGCCCTCTCCATTACAACTCCCCCTGCTTCCTTCCTCTCCACCCTGAACACGTGAAGGAGGTATCTTCAAAACCTTGATGTCAGAGCAGAGGTGTCGCTTCACTGAGAGAGGGAGAAGATAGAAGTGGACTCGAAGGAAGCAAAGAGAAAGGGATGTGGAGGGAGAGAGGGATGCAAAGAGTGACAGAGAGGCTGAGACGGACTAGGATCGGTGCGCCTGAGAGCAGGCAGGCAGGCTAGCCTTTCGGCCAGGCCGAGCAGTGGCGGTCTTGGGAATTATCGGAGGGGTTATACAATTTCAGGGATGGATGCTGGACAGTGCTGTGGGCAGGGCTATTCTGGTGCGGAGAGCGGGCGGGAGTAATCATGGTGGCCGGGAAGCAGCTCTAAATGGCTGCTAATCTCTGTCCGGGGCCACTGCGCACTGTCACCTCGCATCATAGCCTAGCCGGAGAGAGGGAGGGAGAGAGAGAGAAGGGACCTACATGAGCTGGGTCCCTCCCCTCAGAGGGGCCCAGCGGGGCTCATTTAGTCCAGTAACATCTGAACAACAACATCAGCAACTAGAACACAGGCCCATAGTCATAGGAAAGATTATTCACAGATTACGATGAAAAAGAGACATGCATAGCAAGAGATTAAAATGTCTCTACCTCCCCACAATGTTGATAGATGATCTGCACAGCTATATAGGCCTAAACAAACAGTATAACTGCATCCCACTCTGTTATCAGTAAATTACTGTACTATCTGGCCCTATATATCATAATGAATATTCTGTCCTCTCACTGTGTCTCCTGTTCCCAGGCTGATGGCCACATCTAAGCGGCCTCTGAAGGTGTCTGAGGAGCGCGTGCAGATGTACATTCAGCGGAGGAACCAGTACCTGGTCGCCGCCATCACCGACGATGACCATGAGCCTGAGGTGGACCCCTACGCCTTCTCCGACAAGAAGGACAAAACGGGTGGCGAACGCCAGCCCGGGAAGAAACACAAGGTAGGGCTAAATGTACAACTTGAAAAGAGTAACTGAAAGGTTGAGTAACTGAAAGGTTGAGTAACTGAAAGGTTGAGTAACTGAAAGGTTGAGTAACTGAAAGGTTGAGTAACTGAAAGGGTAAAGAGTAACTGAAAGGTTGCTGGTTTGAATCCCCGAGCCGACTAGGCACAAAAAAACTATCCTGTAAGTCGCTCTAGATAAGAGCGTCTGCTAAGTGACTAAAATTGTACTTGTAACTGGGGCGGCTGAGGCAAATCCTTTCCTCCCCTCGCTGCTGACTCCAACTTGCCACTGTTGTGATGCTCTTTAGGGTCAGGAAGTAGGAAGAGTTCGGTTTAGGGTCACAAGATAAGGCGTCAGCAACCCTACACTGTAAATGTGTCACTAGCTGTATTCTGCCCTCGTTTCCACAAAATATACTGCTCAGGAAGCCAGCTCCAGCTCCCTTTGTTATCCCAGTAGAGAGATGCCAAAATAGTTTTGTATTTTCCAGCTGCCCCATCTCTCGCTCTACTAGACTGTGGGCTCAAGTCTCGCTCTACTAGCCTGTGGGCTCAGTCTCCCTCTACTAGACTGTGGGCTCAAGTCTCACTCTACTAAACTGTGGGCTCAAGTCTCGCTCTACTAGGCTGTGGGCTCAGTTTCGCTCTACTAGCCTGTGGGCTCAGTCTCGCTCTACTAAACTGTGGGCTCAAGTCTCGCTTTACTAGCCTGTGGGCTCAGTTTCGCTCTACTAGCCTGTGGGCTCAGTCTCGCTCTAATAGCCTGTGGGCTCAGTCTTGCTCTACTAGCCTGTGGGCTCAAGTCTCGCTCTACTAGCCTGTGGGCTCAGTCTCGCTCTGCTAGCCTGTGGGCTCAGTCTCGCTCTTCTAGCCTGTGGGCTCAGTCTCGCTCTACTAGCCTGTGGACTCAGTCTCGCTCTGCTAGCCTGTGGGCTCAGTCTCGCTCTGCTAGCCTGTGGGCTCAGTCTCACTCTACTAGCCTGTGGGATCAGTCTCGCTCTGCTAGCCTGTGGGCTCAGTCTCGCTCTGCTAGCCTGTGGGCTCAGTCTCGCTCTACTAGACTGTGGGCTCAGTCTCGCTCTACTAGCCTGTGGGATCAGTCTCGCTCTGCTAGCCTGTGGGCTCAGTCTCGCTCTGCTAGCCTGTGGGCTCAGTCTCGCTCTACTAGACTGTGGGCTCAGTCTCGCTCTACTAGCCTGTGGGATCAGTCTCGCTCTGCTAGCCTGTGGGCTCACTCTTGCTCTACTAGCTTGTGGGCTCAGTCTCACTCTACTAGACTGTGGGCTCAGTCTCCCTCTACTAGACTGTGGGCTCAGTCTCGCTCTACTAGCCTGTGGGCTCAGTCTCGCTCTGCTAGCCTGTGGGCTCAGTCTCGCTCTACTAGCCTGTGGGCTCAGTCTTGTCTTAATATTGTTTCTCTCTGTTTCTAAACCTGGACCACCTGTTAGCTGTGGAAACGCCGTCAGCACTAGGGGTAGGACAGGGGGAGAGCGTGGGAATGGGAGTCTGCCTCCCTGGCAGTCAGCCTCCCTGGCCCTGCCTGCTTCCCTGCCTGTCTGCCTGTGAGGATGCATGTCTGCAGCAGGCTGGTGTGGAGGAGGAGGGATGTGCGAGGCTGGCTGGGGCTTTAACAGGCCAATAAACCTGGCTCACTGAACCGTGCATTTTTAAAATAGCTTTTTTGTTTTATTTCACGAGGGTTGCTGATATTTTTTTCTTCACCGTTGTGTGTGTGGTGTTGTACTGTGTGTGTGGTGTTGTACTGTGTGTGTGTGTGTGTGTGTGTGTGTGTGTGTGTGTGTGTGTGTGTGTGTGTGTGTGTGTGTGTGTGTGTGTGTGTGTGTGTGTGTGTGTGTGGTGTTGTACTGTGTGTGTGGTGTTGTACTGTGTGTGTGGTGTTGTACTGCGTGTGTGTGTGGTATGTGGTATTGTACTGTGTGTGTGGTGTTGTACTGTGTGTGTGGTGTTGTACTGTGTGTGTGTGTGGTACTGTACTGTGTGTGTGTGTGTGTGTGTGTGTGTGTGTGTGTGTGTGTGTGTGTGTGTGTGTGTGTGTGTGTGTGTGTGTGTGTGTGTGTGTGTGTGTGTGTGTGTGTGGTATTGTACTGTGTGTGTGGTGTGTGGTATTGTACTGTGTGTGTGTGTGTGTGTGTGTGTGTGTGGCATTGTACTGTGTGTGTGTGTGTGTGTGTGTGTGTGTGTGTGTGTGTGTGTGTGTGTGTGTGTGTGTGTGTGTGTGTGTGTGTGTGTGTGGTATTGTACTGTGTGTGTGGTGTGTGGTATTGTACTGTTTTTTTGTGGTGTTGTACTGTGTGTGTGGTGTTGTACTGTGTGTGGTGTTGTACTGTGTGTGTGTGTGTGTGTGTGTGTGTGTGTGTGTGTGTGTGTGTGTGTGTGTGTGTGTGTGTGTGTGTGTGTGTGGTATTGTACTGTGTGTGTGGTGTGTGGTATTGTACTGTGTGTGGTGTTGTACTGTGTGTGTGTGGTGTTGTACTGTGTGTGTGGTGTTGTACTGTGTGTGTGTGTGTGGTATTGTACTGTGTGTGTGTGTGTGTGTGTGTGTGTGTGTGTGTGTGTGTGTGTGTGTGTGTGTGTGGTATTGTACTGTGTGTGTGGTGTTGTACTGTGTGTGTGGTGTTGTACTGTGTGTGTGGTATTGTACTGTGTGTGTGGGGTTGTACTGTGTGTGTGTGGTGGTGTACTGTGTGTGTGTGTGTGTGTGGTATTGTACTGTGTGTGTGTGTGTGTGTGTGGTATTGTACTGTGTGTGTGGTGTTGTACTGTGTGTGTGTGTGTGGTATTGTACTGTGTGTGTGGTGTTGTACTGTGTGTGTGTGTGTGTGTGTGTGTGGTATTGTACTGTGTGTGTGGTGTGTGTGTGTGTGTGTGTGTGTGTGTGTGTGTGTGTGTGTGTGTGTGTGGTATTGTTCTGTGTGTGTGTGTGTGTGTGTGTGTGGTGTGTGTGTGTGTGTGTGTGTGTGTGTGTGTGTGTGTGTGTGCGGTATTGTACTGTGTGTGTGTGGTATTGTACTGTGTGTGTGGTATTGTACTGTGTGTGTGTGTGTGTGTGTGTGTGTGTGGTATTGTACTGTGTGTGTGTGTGTGTGGTATTGTACTGTGCGTGTGTGTGGTATTGTACTGTGTGTGTGGTATTGTACTGTGTGTGTGTGTGTGTGTGGTATTGTACTGTGTGTGTGTGTGTGTGTGTGTGTGTGTGTGTGTGTGTGTGTGTGTGTGTGTGTGTGTGTGTGTGTGTGTGTGTGTGTGTGTGTGTGTGTGTGTGTGTGTGTGTGTGTGTGTGTGTGTGTGTGTGCGGTATTGTACTGTGTGTGTGTGGTATTGTACTGTGTGTGTGTGTGTGTGTGTGGTATTGTACTGTGTGTGTGGTATTGTACTGTGTGTGTGTGTGTTTGGTATTGTACTGTGTGTGTGTGTGGTATTGTACTGTGTGTGTGTGTGTGTGGTATTGTACTGTGTGCGGTTGCTGCTGCGCTGCTTCTATACAGGAGGTCCCCCAGTGGCCACTATGTGCAGTGGTGCCACAGTCTGCTGCTGTGTGTGTGTGTGTGTGTGTGTGTGTGTGTGTGTGTGTGTGTGTGTGTGTGTGTGTGTGTGTGTGTGTGTGTGTGTGTGTGTGTGTGTGTGTGTGTGTGTGTGTGTGTGTGTGTGTGTGTGTGTGTTCAGCTACCTCCTCCCCCCTGGGTCATGCTTCACACTCCATTGATGATACTCCAAAGTGACAGCCTATCTTTTGTGCACTTTTATGTGTGTGTTCATGAGTGGGTGCGGGACACAGACTTTCTAGGTAGTGCTATTTGCCAAATTGGTTTATGTTCACCACCTCCTGAGTTGTCTGTGTGCTGGCAAAGCTCCAAACGTTCTGTAGTTGAACCCCTAGAAACTCCTGCCAATGAAATAATATAGCACAGTCACTTAGCAGTGGAGCCGGGCGTACAGCAGCAGCAGAGAATACAGGAAAGGCAGGTCACTGGTGCTATACTGTGGGGCACATATGAACACCACACTGACTGCCATGTCACTAGTGCTTCCACGCTCGCATTATTTGGCGTCACAGAGTGGAGAGAGAGAGAGAGAGAGAGAGAGAGAGAGAGAGAGAGAGAGAGAGAGAGAGAGAGAGAGAGAGAGAGAGAGAGAGAGAGAGAGAGAGAGAGAGAGAGAGAGAGAGAGAGAGAGAGAGAGAGAGAGAGAGAGAGAGAGAGAGAGAGAGAGAGAGAGAGAGAGAGAGAGAGAGAGAGAGAGAGAGAGAGAGAGAGAGAGAGAGAGAGAGAGAGCATTCCCTCAGCCCCAACCCCTTGTGTTTGTGCATATTTGCTCGCACGGCGAGTGTCTGCCTGCCATGTACACGGGGGCCCCATCATAAGAGCATACAGCCCTATCACAGAGAGATATTGACAAAGTGTAGTGGCATTAGGGCTCCCTCCCAGGCGGCCATGGCATTTCTCCCATACACTGGGAGCCTTGTCTGGAAATCTCCTCAGAGTCGTTCGTTCCCCTCTTCTCTTTATTCTCTCTGCATTTTTTGAAGTGTGCCAAAAATAAACGTACTCTCCACTGAGACTGAGAGAGCATCCCGGCTCTCACGGGCTGGAGGCACCTGTGTACTTTCTACAGTACTTTCTCTTATGTTATTTAGTCTGTGTTTATTGTATTATTTTCTTTGCAGTTTCATATAGACTATCTGCTATTGCCTTTTATCCATTATCGATATAATTTTATTGTTTGATCAGCTGTATCCTATTGGTTTTGTTTCTTTGCATTTGTTTTGTGCACAATATTGATCTCTCTCTTTGTCTGTCTCGCTCTCTCGCTATCTGTATCTCCATTTGTTTCTCTCTCTGTCTCTGTCTGTCTCTCTCCCTGTATCTGTGTCTCTCTTTGTTTCTCTCTCTGTCTCTGTCTGTCTCTCTCCCTCTATCTGTATCTCTCTTTGTTTCTCTCTCTGTCTGTCTGTCTCTCTCCCTCTATCTGTATCTCTCTTTGTTTCTCTGTCTGTCTGTCTGTCTGTCTGTCTGTCTGTCTGTCTGTCTGTCTGTCTGTCTGTCTGTCTGTCTGTCTGTCTGTCTGTCTGTCTGTCTGTCTGTCTGTCTGTCTCTATCTGTATCTCTCTTTGTTTCTCTCTCTGTCTCTGTCTGTCTCTCTCCCTCTATCTGTATCTCTCTTTGTTTCTCTGTCTGTCTGTCTGTCTGTCTGTCTGTCTGTCTGTCTGTCTGTCTCTCTCCCTCTATCTGTATCTCTCTTTGTTTCTCTCTCTGTCTCTGTCTGTCTCTCTCCCTCTATCTGTATCTCTCTTTGTTTCTCTGTCTGTCTCTATCTCTCTCTCTATCTCTCTTTGTTTCTCTCTCTGTCTCACTCTTTGTTTATCTTTCTCTGTTTCTCTCTCTCTCTCTCTCTTTGCTTCTCGCTCGCAGGGGGAGGATGGAGCAGCAGGTCCATCAGATGGTAAGGATCCTGCCTGTCTCTGCTGTACTGTACAACTCTTGGCTCTGTTAGATGACAGGGACATGGCTGTCATTACCTGGGTCAATTACCTGAGTGACAGCAGTAGCAGCCTTTAGTTTGACTTACTGGGGGAGGACAGGTAATGTAATTACATGCACGAGCACAAAACACCATGTCATTTTAGTCCCGTCCCAATCTGCCATGTCGGTAATTCTTAGTTGGCGGGAAGGTTATTATTCCAGCTCCAAGAACCTTTTGTTCTTCTGCAAACTCCCAGGTCCTCTGATAAAGCCTGTGCAAATCCTCAGCCCTGTGTTTTGAGGGATATTACAAACTCCCAGGTCCTCTGATAAAGCCTGTGCAAATCGTCAGCCCTGTGTTTTGAGGGATATTACAAACTCCCAGGTCCTCTGATAAAGCCTGTGCAAATCGTCAGCCCTGTGTTTTGAGGGATATTACAAACTCCCAGGTCCTCTGATAAAGCCTGTGCAAATCGTCAGCCCTGTGTTTTGAGGGATATTACAAACTCCCAGGTCCTCTGATAAAGCCTGTGCAAATCCTCAGCCCTGTGTTTTGAGGGATATTACAAACTCCCAGGCCCTCTGATAAAGCCTGTGCAAATCCTCAGCCCTGTGTTTTGAGGGATATTACAGAGTAGAACAGGTGCTGAATCCCAGTTTGGGTCAGAACATGGGAACACATTGATGCTTAAAACAAAGTGCTGCACGTAGCCTACAGATGAATGGTCTGGTTTGTCACATAACTTTCATAGTGCCTTTTTCTCTTGAACGATTCAGCGGATGATATTGTGCAAATTCATTTATTAATTACAGTTCATGGTTCTTACTGATATATATAATTTTTTTCTTCGAACTGAAAGCCAAACTATCTCTAGAGAAGTTGAAATATCTTCACTCCTAGAAGAGCCTCCAGGCTTCCGTCAGAACGGTCCATTTGGAATGAGGAAAAATGAATTCCGTCCAAAATGTCCAATGGAAAAACAGACATGCTGGGTTAACAATGACATAACCGACGTTCTATAGTAATACTGGTCCCGTGCGAATAGAGCTTATGGTAGCCTTGGATGATGGGGTGAAGCCTGTAGCTTACCACCTGTCTGTCATAGGCTTCTCTCAGCAACAGTAAATGCAATAAGTCAGTCTCAGCCAGAATAGTGTGGGGTATCCATAGTTCACACTGCATATGAATCTTAATGACAGTCTTCTCTAGATCCCTCAGGCATGTAGGTGCATTACTACGTTTCATTGACTTCATTCAGAATTGATTTAGCAGGGTGTTAGAGCGTTCTCACATGTTTACTAGCTATTGAATGCAGCCTCAGGGCCACTTGTAAGACTGCCAGCCTCTGATGTTGAGGTATATATGGGAGTGTTAGAGAGAGCCTGAGCTAGAGGTGGGTTATTTACCTAGCCCTGGTGTTTGTTGTTCCTCTCCCCCCGTCCAGACGCAGCACGGGAAGCAGCAAACGCACGCACTGCGTCCACTAGCCTAATCCACGAGACCGACCTGGCCGTGTCCATCAACGACCTTGACAACCTCTTCAACTCTGATGAGGACGAGCTCACGGTCAGTACGGGGCCTGTGTGTGCGTGTGCGTGTGTGTGTGTGTGTGTGAGAGAGAGAGTGTGAGAGAGACGAGCATGAACTCGCGGTCAGTGAGGCCTGCCAGCACTACAGCCTGCCCACTGCACTAAACCACAATGAATATCCCATTAGCTAGAGTACCGCCTGGCAAGAGACGCCAAGTGTTTGTGTGTGCGTGCGCATCTTGTGTGTGTTGGTGAGCCAGACTGTTGTATACGTGCAGTATCTCAACGGCTGTGGTTAACACGTCATCCTACAACACATTGCAGTGTAATAGTCTGTTTACACAGGCAGACCAATTCTGATCTGTTGTCCAATTATTGGCAAAAGATTTGATCTGATTGGTCAAAAGACCAATTAGTGGCAAAAATATCAAAATTGGGTTGCCTGTGTAAATGCAGCCATAGTGGCTTAGATTCAGAAAGTATTTATCCCAGGCCCAAAGATGGATATGGTGGCTTCCAAAGGGCTCTGTTCTGACTCTGGCCCCCACAGAACAGAGCAGGCACAGTCCAACCCCTTCTGTGCTCTGCTATCTCTGGTGACTAGGTGGCTGGGTACCAACTGTGCAACAATACACTGAGGAGTGTAATGTTACAGCCTGTTGACAGGGTTCCCCAACCCATCATTGCAGGGGCTTTGTTGTTGTTGCGGAACTAATGTCATATCAACTTGCTGACAGTCACTGTCCTCAGGTTTCAGATTTGTTTAAATATTGATTCATGTTAGGTTGTGTTATTTTATGTAAACTTTATACAGGTTTGTCTCATTAAGATAAACTATTTTGCAAGAGATACATGCAATTACATGTTTTATGTTTTTGTAGATAAACTTCTATGTTTTTAATCTTATTATTGCCATGTTTTTGTTTATATTCAACAGCCTGGTTCCAGACGTGCGGTGAATGGAACAGATAATACATTTGGCAACAAGGAACCAAAGCCAGCCCCTCATGACCCAGTCTCCTGCATCAGTAAGTCTGCTTCTCACTGCTTTAGACAGAGCTATGGATGTAAGGTCTCACCATCCATGATATCAAAATGATACTTTTAAGCATGTTTTGAGGCTATACAGTGTTTATAAAACATCGGTGTAAAACAAGGTTATATTTTGGGTTCTGATGGGGGTACGACAGTTGAATCCAGCTCATGAGGCATTTCTAAGTTATATTCAATGTGTATATATCATTCATTTATAAGTCCAAAAATGGATGTCGCAATCACAGATTGCCGCTTAAAAGGCCTAAGGATGATACACTGAAAATGTGCTCGAGGCAACTCAAACCCATGCAGAAACTCATCAGATAACACTTGCAAAGCACACGCAGTTCATACTAATGAATTCACTAATGAAGCATGAAGTTTCTTCAGTCACTAGTCTCAGCACACGTTTGCATTCCAGGATCTTTATGTATCAGGCATCTCAGTAGGAGTGGCGATCTAATATCAGCTCCTCGTATTCATAATCATCTGATCAGTGGAGGCTGCTGAGGTGAGGATGGCTCATAATACTGTCTGGAACTGAGCGAATGGAAGGGCATCAAACATATGTCCACCTTGGAAACCATGTGTTTGATGTTGTTGATACTATTCTATTTATTCCACTCCTGAAATGACAATGTGCCCGTCCTCCCCAATTAAGGTGCCACCAACCTCCTGTGAATCTTATTCATTATGATCCAAAAGGCTAAACTGATCCTAGATCAGCACTCCTACTCTGAGAAAGGTGATGCATACGGCCCAAAAAGATGTTGTTTCCCTATGCTGCTCCCCCTTGTGGCAATAACAGTTGTACAACAGTCACTGGCTGAGTGGCCCTGCTCTACTCCAAACAGACAGCTCTGTGCCTTGGGGCAGGAACAAGTGGCTCATTATCTACCTCTCTATGTGACTAGTCTATAGCTTTGTGTGTGAAACAAGGTGCTTGTTGCCTCAGCACTTAGACTGTTGAACTGTTGAGCCTCGACTGCCTTTTGACACTTCAGATCTTCAGCTGTTGTTGTCACTGAATGGGAACCTTGATTTATCTCTAGTTTCTCACGGCCTCTCTCTCCCCCATCTTTCTCTCTCTTTCTCCATCTCGCTCCACTCTCTCCTACAGGCTCGGCAGACCTGCATCAGATGTTCCCCACTCCCCCCAGCCTGGAGCAGCACATCATGGGCTACTCCCCCATGAACATGGGCAGTAAGGAATACGGCAGCATAGAGTCTGGACATGGCATGACCAACCTGGACGGTGCCTCGTCCCTTGAGGGACACTTCAAGATTGAAGTGGAGGAGGACTACTGCAGCCCCAAGCCACAGGAAATCAAGGTGGGTTTTTGGGCCCTACATTTAAACTTGATCCCCTATCTGACCATGCTTAGGAGTCATGGATAATTCCTCTGTATGGCCTAACTGTCTTTGGCCTAACTGTGCATTTTCGATAAAGATGAATGTCAAAT
Organism: Salvelinus fontinalis; assembly: GCF_029448725.1. Taxonomy (NCBI): domain Eukaryota; kingdom Metazoa; phylum Chordata; class Actinopteri; order Salmoniformes; family Salmonidae; genus Salvelinus; species Salvelinus fontinalis. The sequence continues at coordinate 24,903,958 of NC_074677.1, read as the reverse complement.
GAAAACAGAAATCTAAGTCATATCAGTGTAGCAGCCATTGGACTAGTCAGTGTACATACAGGACATGGTCTCACCCTCCCTGTCTCTCCCCCCCAGGACTTCTCATTTGTTTACCAGCCGGAGCTATGCCAGGCATTTGTGGGCTGCTCCATGTTTGCCCCCCTGAAGACCCTGCCCAGCCAGTGTCTGCCCCCCATCAAGCTGCCAGAGGAGTGCATCTACAGGCCCAGCTGGACAACAGTGGGCAAACTGGAAATGCTCAACCACCCCCATGTGCCCGCCATGGCCTACCTCAACAAAGACAGGTAAACACCTGCCATTTCATTGGTGTGAGGCTGTGCATTTTAATTGCTGATATAGTAAATCAAATCAATCAATCTCTATATGAATCACTCATGACCAGGGATAAGAGTTGTTCCTGGCTGCTAGGGCTAGCTGACTGTCTCAGGACCCTCTCCTCCTAAAGCCTGCGCAACCAATGGATGTTTTTCAAACCGCTCGGAGGGTTCTTTACAATTCGTAATGCTTATCTGTGCTGAGGTGTAATTTAGACTTACAGGATATAGGCAGACAAACACACACACTGGCTGGCACGCATGTGTACGCATGGGGAGAGGTGGAGGACACTCTGAGGAGCCTGTTCCATTCCTCATGCATGGCTGATTAATGCAGAGGAGAGCAGAGAGCATGGTGATTGATACAGAGGAGAGGAGAGGAGAGAGCATGGTGATTGATACAGAACAGAGGAGTGTAGAGAGCATGGTGATTGATACCGAACAGAGGAGTGTAGAGAGCATGGTGATTGATACCGAACAGAGGAGTGTAGAGAGCATGGTGATTGATACAGAGGAGATGAGAGGAGAGAGCATGGTGATTGATACCGAACAGAGGAGTGTAGAGAGCATGGTGATTGATACCGAACAGAGGAGTGTAGAGAGCATGGCGATTGATACAGAGGAGATGAGAGGAGAGAGCATGGTGATTGATACAGAGCAGAGGAGTGTAGAGAGCATGGTGATTGATACAGAGGAGATGAGAGGAGAGAGCATGGTGATTGATACAGAACAGAGGAGTGTAGAGAGCATGGTGATTGATACCGAACAGAGGAGTGTAGAGAGCATGGTGATTGATACAGAGGAGATGAGAGCAGAGAGCATGGTGATTGATACAGAGGAGAGGAGTGTAGAGAGCATGGTGATTGATACAGAGGAGAGGAGTGTAGAGAGCATGGTGATTGATACAGAACAGAGGAGAGTAGAGAGCATGGTGATTGATACAGAGGAGATGAGTGTAGAGAGCATGGTGATTGATACAGAACAGAGGAGAGTAGAGAGCATGGTGATTGATACAGAGGAGATGAGAGGAGAGAGCATGGTGATTGATACAGAGGAGAGGAGTGTAGAGAGCATGGTGATTGATACAGAGGAGAGGAGAGGAGAGAGCATGGTGATTGATACAGAACAGAGGAGTGTAGAGAGCATGGTGATTGATACCGAACAGAGGAGTGTAGAGAGCATGGTGATTGATACAGAGGAGAGGAGAGCAGAGAGCATGGTGATTGATACAGAACAGAGGAGTGTAGAGAGCATGGTGATTGATACCGAACAGAGGAGTGTAGAGAGCATGGTGATTGATACCGAACAGAGGAGTGTAGAGAGCATGGTGATTGATACAGAGGAGATGAGAGGAGAGAGCATGGTGATTGATACCGAACAGAGGAGTGTAGAGAGCATGGTGATTGATACCGAACAGAGGAGTGTAGAGAGCATGGCGATTGATACAGAGGAGATGAGAGGAGAGAGCATGGTGATTGATACAGAGCAGAGGAGTGTAGAGAGCATGGTGATTGATACAGAGGAGATGAGAGGAGAGAGCATGGTGATTGATACAGAACAGAGGAGTGTAGAGAGCATGGTGATTGATACCGAACAGAGGAGTGTAGAGAGCATGGTGATTGATACAGAGGAGATGAGAGCAGAGAGCATGGTGATTGATACAGAGGAGAGGAGTGTAGAGAGCATGGTGATTGATACAGAGGAGAGGAGTGTAGAGAGCATGGTGATTGATACAGAACAGAGGAGAGTAGAGAGCATGGTGATTGATACAGAGGAGATGAGTGTAGAGAGCATGGTGATTGATACAGAACAGAGGAGAGTAGAGAGCATGGTGATTGATACAGAGGAGATGAGAGGAGAGAGCATGGTGATTGATACAGAGGAGAGGAGTGTAGAGAGCATGGTGATTGATACAGAGGAGAGGAGAGGAGAGAGCATGGTGATTGATACAGAACAGAGGAGTGTAGAGAGCATGGTGATTGATACCGAACAGAGGAGTGTAGAGAGCATGGTGATTGATACAGAGGAGATGAGAGCAGAGAGCATGGTGATTGATACAGAACAGAGGAGTGTAGAGAGCATGGTGATTGATACAGAGGAGATGAGAGCAGAGAGCATGGTGATTGATACAGAGGAGATGAGAGGAGAGAGCATGGTGATTGATACAGAGGAGAGGAGTGTAGAGAGCATGGTGATTGATACAGAGGAGAGGAGTGTAGAGAGCATGGTGATTGATACAGAACAGAGGAGTGTAGAGAGCATGGTGATTGATACAGAGGAGATGAGAGCAGAGAGCATGGTGATTGATACAGAACAGAGGAGTGTAGAGAGCATGGTGATTGATACAGAACAGAGGAGTGTAGAGAGCATGGTGATTGATACAGAGGAGATGAGAGCAGAGAGCATGGTGATTGATACAGAACAGAGGAGTGTAGAGAGCATGGTGATTGATACAGAGGAGAGGAGAGGAGAGAGCATGGTGATTGATACAGAGGAGAGGAGAGGAGAGAGCATGGTGATTGATACAGAGGAGAGGAGAGGAGAGAGCATGGTGATTGATACAGAGGAGATGAGAGCAGAGAGCATGGTGATTGATACCGAACAGAGGAGTGTAGAGAGCATGGTGATTGATACAGAACAGAGGAGTGTAGAGAGCATGGTGATTGATACAGAACAGAGGAGTGTAGAGAGCATGGTGATTGATACAGAGGAGAGGAGAGGAGAGAGCATGGTGATTGATACAGAGGAGAGGAGAGGAGAGAGCATGGTGATTGATACAGAGGAGAGGAGTGTAGAGAGCATGGTGATTGATACAGAACAGAGGAGTGTAGAGAGCATGGTGATTGATGCAGAACAGAGGAGTGTAGAGAGCATGGTGATTGATACAGAGGAGAGGAGAGGAGAGAGCATGGTGATTGATACAGAGGAGAGGAGTGTAGAGAGCATGGTGATTGATACAGAACAGAGGAGTGTAGAGAGCATGGTGATTGATACAGAGGAGAGGAGAGGAGAGAGCATGGTGATTGATACAGAGGAGAGGAGAGGAGAGAGCATGGTGATTGATACAGAGGAGAGGAGAGCAGAGAGCATGGTGATTGATGCAGAACAGAGGAGTGTAGAGAGCATGGTGATTGATACAGAGGAGAGGAGAGCAGAGAGCATGGTGATTGATACAGAGGAGATGAGAGGAGAGAGCATGGTGATTGATACAGAACAGAGGAGTGTAGAGAGCATGGTGATTGATACAGAGGAGAGGAGAGCAGAGAGCATGGTGATTGATACAGAACAGAGGAGTGTAGAGAGCATGGTGATTGATACAGAGGAGAGGAGAGTAGAGAGCATGGCGATTGATACAGAGGAGATGAGAGGAGAGAGCATGGTGATTGATACAGAACAGAGGAGTGTAGAGAGCATGGTGATTGATACAGAGCAGATGAGAGCAGAGAGCATGGTGATTGATACAGAGGAGATGAGAGGAGAGAGCATGGTGATTGATACAGAGCAGAGGAGTGTAGAGAGCATGGTGATTGATACAGAGCAGAGGAGTGTAGAGAGCATGGTGATTGATACAGAACAGAGGAGTGTAGAGAGCATGGTGATTGATACAGAGGAGATGAGAGGAGAGAGCATGGTGATTGATACAGAGCAGAGGAGTGTAGAGAGCATGGTGATTGATACAGAGGAGAGGAGTGTAGAGAGCATGGTGATTGATACAGAGGAGAGGAGAGGAGAGGAGAGAGCATGGTGATTGATACAGAGGAGAGGAGTGTAGAGAGCATGGTGATTGATACAGAGGAGAGGAGTGTAGAGAGCATGGTGATTGATACAGAGGAGAGGAGTGTAGAGAGCATGGTGATTGATACCGAACAGAGGAGTGTAGAGAGCATGGTGATTGATACAGAACAGAGGAGTGTAGAGAGCATGGTGATTGATACAGAACAGAGGAGTGTAGAGAGCATGGTGATTGATACAGAGGAGATGAGAGGAGAGAGCATGGTGATTGATACAGAACAGAGGAGTTTAGAGAGCATGGTGATTGATACAGAACAGAGGAGTGTAGAGAGCATGGTGATTGATACAGAGGAGAGGAGTGTAGAGAGCATGGTGATTGATACAGAGGAGATGAGAGCAGAGAGCATGGTGATTGATACAGAGGAGAGGAGTGTAGAGAGCATGGTGATTGATACAGAGGAGAGGAGTGTAGAGAGCATGGTGATTGATACAGAACAGAGGAGTGTAGAGAGCATGGTGATTGATACAGAACAGAGGAGTGTAGAGAGCATGTTGATTGATACAGAGGAGAGGAGAGGAGAGAGCATGGTGATTGATACAGAGGAGAGGAGTGTAGAGAGCATGGTGATTGATACAGAACAGAGGAGTGTAGAGAGCATGGTGATTGATACAGAACAGAGGAGTGTAGAGAGCATGGTGATTGATACAGAACAGAGGAGTGTAGAGAGCATGGTGATTGATACAGAGGAGATGAGAGCAGAGAGCATGGTGATTGATACAGAACAGAGGAGTGTAGAGAGCATGGTGATTGATGCAGAACAGAGGAGTGTAGAGAGCATGGTGATTGATACCGAACAGAGGAGTGTAGAGAGCATGGTGATTGATACAGAGGAGAGGAGAGGAGAGAGCATGGTGATTGATACAGAGGAGAGGAGTGTAGAGAGCATGGTGATTGATACAGAGGAGATGAGAGCAGAGAGCATGGTGATTGATACAGAGGAGATGAGAGGAGAGAGCATGGTGATTGATACAGAGGAGAGGAGTGTAGAGAGCATGGTGATTGATACAGAACAGAGGAGTGTAGAGAGCATGGTGATTGGTACAGAACAGAGGAGTGTAGAGAGCATGGTGATTGATACAGAGGAGAGGAGTGTAGAGAGCATGGTGATTGATACCGAACAGAGGAGTGTAGAGAGCATGGTGATTGATACAGAGGAGAGGAGAGGAGAGAGCATGGTGATTGATACAGAGGAGAGGAGTGTAGAGAGCATGGTGATTGATACAGAGGAGAGGAGAGCAGAGAGCATGGTGATTGATACAGAGGAGATGAGTGTAGAGAGCATGGTGATTGATACAGAGGAGAGGAGAGGAGAGAGCATGGTGATTGATACAGAGGAGAGGAGTGTAGAGAGCATGGTGATTGATACAGAGGAGAGGAGAGGAGAGAGCATGGTGATTGATACAGAGGAGAGGAGTGTAGAGAGCATGGTGATTGATACAGAGGAGATGAGAGGAGAGAGCATGGTGATTGATACAGAACTTAGAGCTTTGACAGTAGGTTGAATGTCACCTTTCTGCCTTTCTGCCTTGTTCGGGGATGAGGAGGGGGGCCTGCCTCCTTAGCTAGGGTGGTGTAGAGTGGTATAGAAGGCACTGTAGAGTGGTATAGAGGGCAGTGTAGAGTGGTATAGAGGGAGGTGTAGAGTGGTGTAGAGGGTGGTGTAGAGTGGTATAGAGGGAGGTGTAGAGTGGTATAGAGGGGGGTGTAGAGTGGTATAGAGGGGGGTGTAGAGTGGTATAGAGGGAGGTGTAGAGTGGTATAGAGGGGGGTGTAGAGTGGTATAGAGGGAGGTGTAGAGTGGTATAGAGGGGGGTGTAGAGTGGTATAGAGGGAGGTGTAGAGTGGTATAGAGGGCGGTGTAGAGTGGTATAGAGGGCGGTGTAGAATGGTATAGAGGGGGGTGTAGAGTGGTGTAGAGTGGTATAGAGGGCGGTGTAGAATGGTATAGAGGGGGGTGTAGAATGGTATAGAGGGGGGTGTAGAGTGGTGTAGAGTGGTATAGAGGGCGGTGTAGAGTGGTATAGAGGGGGGTGTAGAGTGGTATAGAGGGAGGTGTAGAGTGGTATAGAGGGGGGTGTAGAGTGGTATAGAGGGAGGTGTAGAGTGGTATAGAGGGAGGTGTAGAGTGGTATAGAGGGCGGTGTAGAGTGGTATAGAGGGCGGTGTAGAATGGTATAGAGGGGGTGTAGAGTGGTGTAGATGGAGGTGTAGAGTGGTATAGAGAGCGGTGTAGAATGGTATAGAGGGGGGTGTAGAGTGGTATAGAGGGAGGTATAGAGTGGTATAGAGGGGGGTGTAGAGTGGTATAGAGGGGGTGTAGAGTGGTATAGAGGGAGGTGTAGAGTGGTATAGAGGGGGGTGTAGAGTGGTATAGAGGGAGGTGTAGAGTGGTATAGAGGGGGGTGTAGAGTGGTATAGAGGGAGGTGTAGAGTGGGTTAGAGGGAGGTGTAGAGTGGTATAGAGGGGGATGTAGAGTGGTATAGAGGGCAGTGTAGAGTGGTATAGAGGGTGGTGTAGAGTGGTAAAGAAGGGGATGTAGAGTGGTATAGAGGGCGGTGTAGAGTGGTATAGAGGGGGATGTAGAGTGGTATGGAGGGCAGTGTAGAGTAGTATAGAGGGGGGTGTGGAGTGGTATAGAGGGAGGTGTAGAGTGGTATAGAGGGAGGTGTAGAGTGGTATAGAGGGGGATGTAGAGTGGTATAGAGGGGGATGTAGAGTGGTATAGAGGGCGGTGTAGAGTGGTATAGAGGGGGATGTAGAGTGGTATAGAGGGCGGTGTAGAGTGGTATAGAGGGGATGTAGAGTGGTATGGAGGGCAGTGTAGAGTAGTATAGAGGGGGGTGTGGAGTGGTATAGAGGGAGGTGTAGAGTGGTATAGAGGGAGGTGTAGAGTGGTATAGAGGGGGATGTAGAGTGGTATAGAGGGCGGTGTAGAGTGGTATAGAGGGAGGTGTAGAGTGGTATAGAGGGAGGTGTAGAGTGGTATAGAGGGAGGTGTAGAGTGGTATAGAGTGGGATGTAGAGTGGTATAGAGGGCGGTGTAGAGTGGTATAGAGGGCGGTGTAGAATGGTATAGAGGGCGGTGTAGAGTGGTATAGAGGGCGGTGTAGAATGGTATAGAGGGGGGTGTAGAATGGTATAGAGGGGGGTGTAGAGTGGTGTAGAGTGGTATAGAGGGCGGTGTAGAGTGGTATAGAGGGCGGTGTAGAATGGTATAGAGGGGGGTGTAGAGTGGTGTAGAGGGAGGTGTAGAGTGGTATAGAGGGCGGTGTAGAATGGTATAGAGGGGGGTGTAGAATGGTATAGAGGGGGGTGTAGAGTGGTATAGAGGGCGGTGTAGAGTGGTATAGAGGGGGGTGTAGAGTGGTATAGAAGGCGGTGTAGAGTGGTATAGAGGGCGGTGTAGAATGGTATAGAGGGGGGTGTAGAGTGGTATAGAGGGCGGTGTAGAATGGTATAGAGGGGGGTGTAGAATGGTATAGAGGGGGGTGTAGAGTGGTGTAGAGTGGTATAGAGGGCGGTGTAGAGTGGTATAGAGGGCTGTCTAGAATGGTATAGAGGGGGGTGTAGAGTGGTATAGAGGGAGGTGTAGAGTGGTATAGAGGGGGGTGTAGAGTGGTATAGAGGGGGGTGTAGAGTGGTGTAGAGTGGTATAGAGGGGGGTGTAGAGTGGTATAGAGGGGATGTAGAGTGGTATGGAGGGCAGTGTAGAGTAGTATAGAGGGGGGTGTGGAGTGGTATAGAGGGAGGTGTAGAGTGGTATAGAGGGAGGTGTAGAGTGGTATAGAGGGGGATGTAGAGTGGTATAGAGGGCGGTGTAGAGTGGTATAGAGGGAGGTGTAGAGTGGTATAGAGGGAGGTGTAGAGTGGTATAGAGGGAGGTGTAGAGTGGTATAGAGGGGGATGTAGAGTGGTATAGAGGGCGGTGTAGAGTGGTATAGAGGGCGGTGTAGAATGGTATAGAGGGCGGTGTAGAGTGGTATAGAGGGCGGTGTAGAATGGTATAGAGGGGGGTGTAGAATGGTATAGAGGGGGGTGTAGAGTGGTGTAGAGTGGTATAGAGGGCGGTGTAGAGTGGTATAGAGGGCGGTGTAGAATGGTATAGAGGGGGGTGTAGAGTGGTGTAGAGGGAGGTGTAGAGTGGTATAGAGGGCGGTGTAGAATGGTATAGAGGGGGGTGTAGAATGGTATAGAGGGGGGTGTAGAGTGGTATAGAGGGCGGTGTAGAGTGGTATAGAGGGGGGTGTAGAGTGGTATAGAGGGCGGTGTAGAGTGGTATAGAGGGCGGTGTAGAATGGTATAGAGGGGGGTGTAGAGTGGTATAGAGGGCGGTGTAGAATGGTATAGAGGGGGGTGTAGAATGGTATAGAGGGGGGTGTAGAGTGGTGTAGAGTGGTATAGAGGGCGGTGTAGAGTGGTATAGAGGGCTGTCTAGAATGGTATAGAGGGGGGTGTAGAGTGGTATAGAGGGAGGTGTAGAGTGGTATAGAGGGGGGTGTAGAGTGGTATAGAGGGGGGTGTAGAGTGGTGTAGAGTGGTATAGAGGGGGGTGTAGAGTGGTATAGAGGGCGGTGTAGAGTGGTATAGAGGGGGATGTAGAGTGGCATAGAGGGCAGTGTAGAGTAGTATAGAGGGGGGTGTAGAGTGGTATAGAGGGAGGTGTAGAGTGGTATAGAGGGAGGTGTAGAGTGGTATAGAGGGGGATGTAGAGTGGTATTGAGGGCGGTGTAGAGCGGTGTAGAGGGAGGTGTAGAGTGGTATAGAGGGCGGTGTAGAATGGTATAGAGGGGGGTGTAGAATGGTATAGAGGGGGGTGTAGAGTGGTATAGAGGGCGGTGTAGAGTGGTATAGAGGGCGGTGTAGAATGGTATAGAGGGGGGTGTAGAGTGGTGTAGAGGGAGGTATAGAGTGGTATAGAGGGCGGTGTAGAATGGTATAGAGGGGGGTGTAGAATGGTATAGAGGGGGGTGTAGAGTGGTATAGTGGGCGGTGTAGAGTGGTATAGAGGGCGGTGTAGAATGGTATAGAGGGGGTGTAGAGTGGTATAGAGTGGTATAGAGGGCAGTGTAGAGTGGTATAGAGGGAGGTGTAGAGTGGTATAGAGGGCAGTGTAGAGTGGTGTAGAGGGCAGTGTAGAGTGGTGTAGAGGGCGGTTTAGAGTGGTATAGAGGACAGTGTAGAGTGGTATAGAGGGGGGTGTAGAGTGGTGTAGAGTGGTATAGAGGGGGGTGTAGAGTGGTATAGAGGGCAGTGTAAAATGGTATAGAGGGGGGTGTAGAGTGGTGTAGAGTGGTATAGAGGGCGGTGTAGAATGGTATAGAGGTGGGTGTAGAGTGGTGTAGAGTGGTATAGAGGGCAGTGTAGAGTGGTATAGAGGGCAGTGTAGAGTGGTATAGAGGGCGGTGTAGAGTGGTATAGAGGGCGGGGTAGAGGGGGATGTAGAGTGGTATAGAGGGCGGTGTAGAGTGGTATAGAGGGCGGTATAGAATGGTATAGAGGGGGGTGTAGAGTGGTGTAGAGTAGTATAGAGGGCGGTGTAGAGTGGTATAGAGGGGGGTGTAGAGTGGTATAGACGGCAGTGTAGAGTGGTATAGAGGGCGGTGTAGAATGGTATAGAGGGGGTGTAGAGTGGTATAGAGGGCGGTGTAGAATGGTATAGAGGGGGGTGTAGAGTGGTGTAGAGTGGTATAGAGGGCAGTGTAGAGTGGTATAGAGGGCGGTGTAGAATGGTATAGAGGGGGGTGTAGAGGGGGATGTAGGGTGGTATAGAGGGCGGTGTAGAGTGGTATAGAGGGCGGTGTAGAATGGTATAGAGGGGGGTGTAGAGGGGGATGTAGAGTGGTATAGAGGGCGGTGTAGAGTGGTATAGAGGGGGGTGTAGAGGGCGGTGTAGAATGGTATAGAGGGGGGTGTATAGTGGTGTAGAGTGGTATAGATTGCAGTGTAGAGTGGTATAGAGGGCGGTATAGAGGGGGGTGTAGAGGGGGATGTAGAGTGGTATAGAGGGCAGTGTAGAGTGGTATAGAGGGCGGTGTAGAGTGGTATAGAGGGGGGTGTAGAGTGGTATAGAGGGGGGTGTAGAGTTGTGTAGAGTGGGATGTAGAGTGGTATAGAGGGGGGTGTAGAGTGGTATAGAGGGGGGTGTAGAGTGGTATAGAGGGGGGTGTAGAGTGGTATAGAGGGGGGTGTAGAGTTGTATAGAGGGGGGTGTAGAGTGGTATAGAGGGGGGTGTAGAGGGGGATGTAGAGTGGTATAGAGGGCGGTGTAGAGTGGTATAGAGGGCGGTGTAGAGTTGTATAGAGGGGGGTGTAGAGTGGTATAGAGGGGGGTGTAGAGTTGTATAGAGGGTGGTGTAGAGTTGTATAGAGGGGGATGTAGAGGGGGATGTAGAGTGGTATAGAGATTATAACAGAACATGGCCAAGATGTTCAAATGTTCATAAATGACCAGCAGGGTCAAATAATAATAATCACAGTAGTTGTCGAGGGTGCAACAGGTCAGCACCCCAGGAGTAAATGTCAGTTGGCTTTTCATAGCCAATCATTCAGAGTATCTCTACCGCTCCTGCTGTCTCTAGAGAGTTGAAAACAGCAGGTCTGGGACAGGTAGCACGTCCGGTGAACAGCTGCAGGCAGAACAGTTGAAACTGGAGCACCAGAATGGCCAGGTGGACTGGGGACAGCAAGGAGTCATCAGGCAAAGGTAGTCCTGAGGCATGGTCCTAGGGCTCAGGTCCCCTGAGAGAGAGAAAGAAAGAGAGAAAGAGAGAATTAGAGAGAGCTTACTTAAATTCACACAGGACACCGGATAAGACAGGATAAATACTCCAGATATAACAGACTGACCCTAGCCCACCGACATAAACTACTGCAGCATCAATACTGGAGGCTGAGACAGGAGGGGTCGGGAGACACTGTGACCCCATCCGACGATACCCCCGGACAGGGGCAAACAGGCAGGATATAATGCAGGCAAACTTACATTTTACCTAATTTCTACCAGCATGTCACATGTGCAACCAGGGGGGGGGGAAATCTGGACCACCTGTACTCCACACAGAAACGCGTTACAAAGCTCTCCCTCACCCTCCATTTGGCAAATCTGACAATAATTCTATCCTCCTAAATCCTGCTTACAAGCTAAAACTAATGCAGGAAGTACCAGTGACTCGCTCAATACGGAAGTGGTCAGATGACGTGAATGCTACGCTACAGGATTGTTTTGCTAGCATAGTCTGGAATATGTTCCGGGATTCATCCAATGGCATTGAGGAGTATACCACCTCAGTCACCGGCTTCATTAATAAGTGCATCGATGACGTCGTCCCCACAGTGACCGTACGTACATATCCCAACCAGAAGTCATGGATTACAGGCAACATCCGCATCGAGCTAAAGGCTAGAGCTTCCGCATTCAAGGAGCAGGACACTAATCCGGATCCTTATAAAAAAATCTGGCTACACCCTCAGACGAACCATCTTACAGGCAAAGCGTGAATACAGGATTAAGATAGAACGGGTGTAGTAGGATTCAGATGCTCGTTGGATGTGGAAGGGCTTGAAAACTATTACGAACTACAAAGGAAAACCCAACCGCGAGCTGCCCAGTGAGGTAAGCCTACCAGACAAGCTAAATGCCTTTTATGCTCGCTTCAAGGCAAGTAACACTGAAGTATGCATGAGAGCACCAGCTGTTCCGAACAACTGTGTGATAACGCTCTCGGTAGCCGATGTGAGCAAGACCTTTAAATAGGTCAACATTCACAAAGCCACAGGGCCAGACGGATTACCAGGACGTATACTCAAAGCATGCGCGGACCAACTGGCAAGTGTCTTCACAGACATTTTCAACCTCTCCCTGACAGAGTCTGTAATACCTACATGTTTCAAGCAGACCACCATTGTCCCTGTGCCCAAGGAAGCGAAGGTAACCTGCCTAAATGATTAATTGACACGTAGCATTCACGTCAGTAGCCATGAAGTGCTTTAAAAGGCTGGTCATGAGGCTCACATCAACAGCATCATACCGGATACCCTAGACCCACTCCAATTCGCGTACTGCAAGAACAGATCCACAAATGATGCAATCGCACTCCACCCTGCCCTTTTCCACCTGGACAAAAGGAACACCTATGTGAGAATGCTGTTTATTGACTACAGCTCAGCGTTCAACACCATAGTGCCCTCAAAGCTCATCAGGACCCTGGGACTGAACACCTCCCTCTGCAACTGGATCCTGGACGTCCTGAATGAATGTCCCCCCCCCCCCCCCCCCAAGGTGGTAAGGGAGGGCAACAACACGTCTGCCATGCTGATCCTCAACACTGAGACCCCTCAGGGGTGCGTGCTTAGTCCCCTCCTGTACTCCCTGTTCACCCACGACTGCGAAACACGACTCCAACACCATCATTAAGTTTGCTGACGACACAACAATGTTAGGCCTGATCACTGACAACAAAGAGACACCCTATAGGGAGGAGGTCAGAGACCTGGAAATGTGGTGCCAGGACAACAACCTCTCCTTCAATGTGAGCCAACAAACGAGCTGATCGTGGACTACAGGAAAAAGCGGGCCGAACAGTTCCCCATTAACATCGACGGGGCTGTAGTGGAGCGGGTTGAGAGTTTCAAATGGCCACCCGGACTATTTACATTGACCCCCCCCAAATATGTTTTACACTGCTGCCACTCGCTGTTTATTAGCTATGCCTAGTCACTTTACCCCTACCTACATGTACAAATTACCTCGACTAATCTGTACCTGTCACGCCCTGGCCTTAGTTATCTTTGTTTTCTTTATTATATTAGTTAGGTCAGGGTGTGACATGGGGGATGTTTGTGTGTATTTGTCTCGTCTTGGGTGGTTGTATTGTATAGGGGGTTTTGTAGAGTGTATAGGGTTGTGTTCAGTGTAGGTGATTAGGAATGTCTATGTGATGTTGCATGTTTGCACTCAGTATTATAGCGGTCACATTCGTTTTGTTATTTTGTATTGTTTGTTAAGTGTTCTTCGTTATTAAAAAGAAGAATGTATTTCTCTCACGCTGCGCCTTGGTCTCCTCACTACGACGATCGTGACAGAATTACCCACCATAGCAGGACCAAGCAGCGTGGTAAACGGCAGGAGAAGCAGCAGCAGCAGCAGCAGGAGAGGCTGCAGCAGCAGGAGAGGCTGCAGCAGCAGGAGAGGCTGCAGCAGCAGGAGAGGCTGCAGCAGCAGGAGAGGCTGCAGCAGCAGGAGAGGCTGCACTATTTGGAGGAATGGACATGGGAGGACGAATTAGACGGCAAAGGACCCTGGGCAGAGCCAGGGGAATATCGCCGCCCCAAAGAAGACCTGGAGGCAGCGAAGGCGGAGAGGCGCTATTATGAGGCTCTAGCACGGCAGAGCGGCTGGAGGCCCGAGAGGCAGCCCCAAGAATTTCTTGGGGGGGGGGGGGGGGGACACGGGGAGTGTGGCAGAGTCAGGAGTCAGACCTGAGCCAACTCCCCCTGCTTACCGTAAGGAGCCGGTCAGGTCGGAATTGGAGGTGAGCGACGCAGAGACAGTGAAGGAGTTAATGGGGAAATTGGAGGAAAGAGTTATGAGGGAGGTGCTGGTTTGGTGCAGGAGGCACGACATCCGCCCGACTGAACGTGTCGGGGAGTTGATGTCACAGGGGACAGCTCTCCATACTCGTCCTGAGGTGCGTGCTAGCCGTCTGGTTAAGACTGTGCCAGCCTCACGCACCAGGCCTCCTGTGCGCCTCCCTAGCCCTTCACGTCCTCTGCCAGCTCGGCGCTACAGCTCTCCCAGCCGTGCTTCCAGTGGAGAGAGGGGGCGTCGTACCGGGCAGGCACCGTGTTATGCGGTGGAGCGCACGGTGTTCCCGGTGCGTGTGCTTAGCCCGGTGCGCAACATCCCAGCTCCCCACATCTGACGGGCTAGGGTGAAGATCCAGCCAGGGCGGATGGTGCCAGCCCTGCTCTCAAGATCTCCAGTGCGCTTTCACGGTCCGGTCTACCCAGTGCCACCTCCACGCACCAGCCCTCCGGTGGCAGCCCCCCGCACCAGGCTGTCTCTCCGTCTCATCGCTACAGAGTCTCCCGCCTGTCCAGCGCTGCCAGAGCCTTCCTCCTCTCCAGCGCTGCCGGAGTCTCCCGCCTGTCCGGCGCTGCCAGAGCTTCAGCCCCTCGGTCCAGAGGCGCCAGAGCCAATCTGCCCAGAGCTGTCTGAGCTGTCTGCCTGCCCAGAGCTGTCTGAAATGTCTGCCTGTCCAGCACCGTCTGAGCTGCCTGCCTGGCCAGTGCCGTCTGAGCCGAGCCGTCAGAGCTGCCCGTCTGTCTCGAGCCGTCAGAGCCGCCCGTCTGTCCCGAGCCGTTCGTCTGTCCCGAGCCGCCAGAGCCGTCCGCCAGACAGGAGCAGCCAGAGCCGTCCGCCAGACAGGAGCAGCCAGAGCCGTCCGCCAGACAGGAGCAGCCAGAGCCGTCCGCCAGACAGGAGCAGCCAGAGCCGTCCGCCAGACAGGAGCAGCCAGAGCCGTCCGCCAGACAGGAGCAGCCAGAGCCGTCCGCCAGCCAGGCGCTGCCAGAGTTCGCCAGCCAGGAGCTGCCAGAGTTCGCCAGCCAGGAGCTGCCAGAGTTCGCCAGCCAGGACCTGCCAGAGTCCGCCAGCCAAGACCTGCCAGAGTCCGCCAGCCAGGACCTGCCAGAGTCCGCCAGCCAGGACCTGCCAGAGTCCGCCAGCCAGGACCTGCCAGAGTCCGCCAGCCAGGACCTGCCAGAGTCCGCCAGCCAGGAGCTGCCAGAGCCAGCCAGCCAGGATCTGCCCCTCAGTCCGGTGCTGCCCCTCAGTCCGGTGTTGCCCCTCAGTCCGGTGCTGCCCCTTAGTCCAGTGGGGTTATTATGGAGGGTGGCCGTTAGGAGGAGGCCACGGAAGCGGGTAGTGACTATGGTGAAGTGGGGGCCACGTCCCACACCCGAGCCGCCGCCATAAGAAAGCCTATTTCTCTCACGCTGCGCCTTGGTCTCCTCACTACGACGATCGTGACAGTACCCCCTGTATGTAGCCTCGTTATTGTTGTTTTGTGTTACTTTTTATTATTTATTTTTTATTAATTAGTATATTTAGTAAATATTTTATTTTTCTTGAACTGCATTGTTGGTTAAGGGCTTGTAAGTAAGCATTTCACGGTAAGGTTTACACTTGTTGTATTCAGCATTTCACGGTAAGGTTTACACTTGTTGTATTCAAAGCATGTTGTATTCGACGCATGTGATTTGATTTGAAATTAAGAATAACATTTTTTATGAATATTTACCATAAAGCCAATTTCTTTCTTTACAGCTGGCCCATCTAGCGGAAATCACTCCGTTCTGTCTTCAGGGCAAGATACATGACAATAAACATCAACCTGCCAAAAATATAGTCGTTTCTCTCACAGAGGGGCTGCTTGAAATGGCAGTGCATTTGCATACCCTGGCAGCCAGTTGTCTCTGCTTGTTGGTTTACCATTCCTCCTTCTGATGTTAGTTTTTTACCTCTGCCTTGTAATGGAGGTTCAGTGGGTACTGGAATGTATTGTTGATTGTTTTGTTACAATATACTGAGCTCTGCTTTGTTGTTGTGTATTGAATCAAACTCTAACATATTGTCCCAACAGGCTGTGTGACGGACTCCTCTCTTCTCTCTGTCACAGTAACATCCCCAGTGTGGGCAGTGCCATGGACCAGGACTACAGCCAGAGCTACACACCCCAGACCCATACGCCCTTCATGTCCAACAGTGCCCCCCCCAGCAACAGTGGCACGGGCATCCTGCCCTCACCGGCCACCCCGCGCTTCTCCGCCCCCACACCACGCACTCCCCGTACCCCACGCACCCCCAGAGGACCCGCCAGTGTCCAGGGCTCGCTTAAGTACGAGAACTCGGACCTCTACTCGCCTGCCTCCACCCCCTCCACCTGTCGACCTCTCAACTCAGTGGAACCTGCCACCGTGCCCTCCATCCCCGAGGCCCACAGCCTCTACGTCACCCTCATCCTCTCTGAGTCCGTCATGAACCTCTTCAAGGACTGCAACTTCGACAGCTGCTGCATCTGCGTGTGCAACATGAACATCAAGGGGGCCGACGTGGGTGTGTACCTGAGCGACCCCACGGGAGAGGCCCAGTACCCCTGCACCTGCGGTTTCAGCGCTGTGGTCAACCGCCGCTACGGCAACGGCTCGGGCCTCTTCCTGGAGGACGAGCTTGACATCATCGGACGCGACTCGGACGTCAGCCGCGAAGCAGAGAAGCGCTTTGAGGCACTGCGACAACATTCGCTGGAGAGGACGGGTGGAGGAGGGAGGGGGGAGAGGGTACCAGATGAGCTGATCTTACTGCTACAGGACCAGTGCACCAACCCCTTCTCACCCATGGCTGGGATGGAGCCTGACAGCCTGGCAGCGCGGGCGGCCGGGGGTTGTCCAGTGCCGGCCTGTGTGAGGGTAGAGGAGAGGGACTACCACAGTGACTGCTACATGGCTCTGGAGCACGGCCGCCAGTTCATGGACAACATGTCAGGAGGCAAGGTGGACGAGGCCCTGGTCAAGAGTACCTGTCTACACCACTGGTCCAAACAAAACGGTAAGAAAAGCACCTTTTTGTTGATCTAACCAACATTCAAGTCTGTGTCTAATAATAAATTGTTCTTGGCATTTGGCCCTGTAGAGCTTCAGTTGGCTAGCATAACTAACCAATATAAACCAGTCCGTTCATTTTCCCTGACAGTTATCAGAATGTTGCTATCTTTTGTGTCGTCAGTGCTCTGTGTTCTCTTTCTAACCGTCCTCCCCCTCTCCCCAGCGGTGGACGTCAGTGCTCTGTGTGTTCTCTTTCTAACCGTCCTCCCCCTCTCCCCAGCGGTGGACGTCAGTGCTCTGTGTGTTCTCTTTCTAACCGTCCTCCCCCTCTCCCCAGCGGTGGACGTCAGTGCTCTGTGTTCTCTTTCTAACCGTCCTCCCCCTCTCCCCAGCGGTGGACGTCAGTGCTCTGTGTGTTCTCTTTCTAACCGTCCTCCCCCTCTCCCCAGCGGTGGACGTCAGTGCTCTGTGTGTTCTCTTTCTAACCGTCCTCCCCCTCTCCCCAGCGGTGGACGTCAGTGCTCTGTGTTCTCTTTCTAACCGTCCTCCCCCTCTCCCCAGCGGTGGACGTCAGTGCTCTGTGTTCTCTTTCTAACCGTCCTCCCCCTCTCCCCAGCGGTGGACGTCAGTGCTCTGTGTGTTCTCTTTCTAACCGTCCTCCCCCTCTCCCCAGCGGTGGACGTCAGTGCTCTGTGTGTTCTCTTTCTAACCGTCCTCCCCCTCTCCCCAGCGGTGGACGTCAGTGCTCTGTGTGTTCTCTTTCTAACCGTCCTGCCCCTCTCCCCAGCGGTGGACGTCAGTGCTCTGTGCTCTCAGGACGTGTTGCGGGTGCTGCTCTCCCTCCAGCCTGTACTCCAGGATGCCATCCAGAAGAAGAGGACGGTGCGCTCCTGGGGCGTTCAGGGACCCCTCACCTGGCAGCAGTTCCACAAGATGGCTGGACGGGGCTCCTACGGTAAGCCACCAGCTCCAAGAGCCACTGGCTTACACAGGCAGATGCGACGTAGCCTGTGTTTGCAGGTAGATCAGTAGTTATCTCAGTCACACTGCTATAGTCCAGATGTCAGATAAGTGGGAAGGCTGTTGTGATGGGTTCACTTTGGGCTCTCAACCCTTCTCTGTGAATGTGACAGGTGGCAACGCTGGCTTGTTTAAAGCCCTAATCTAGTCTCATTTTCACCCCATTTAACACCTGATTTATTTAACAAAAGGCACATCTCAATAGGTGGTCCAGGTAAGTCATGACATGGCACAAGTGGGGGTGGTGGGGGCGGGGCGGACGGACGTTTCCTCTTTTGTTCTCTATTGCTCCTCTACCATCAGACCAACTCCTTGAAGTTTGCAGTTGTGTCTAAAAAACACTATTTTGCTCAAAAGATATGTTTTATCCTTTAGTGTGTCTACTTTACTGTTTTTTTGTTTTTTTCACCTTTATTTAACCAGGTAGGCTAGTTGAGAACAAGTTCTCATTTACAACTGCGTCCTGGCCAAGATAAAGCAAAGCAGTGCGACAAAAGCAAACAACACAGATATACACATAAACAAACGTACAGTCAATAACACAATACAAAAAAATCTATGTATTTATGCTTGGTATATCACTTTTCAACAGAAAAAGTTTTTGGTTTTTTTTATCGCTGGAGGATGACTAAGTACTTAATCCCTCTCTTCTCCCTCTCCTCTCCTCCCTTCCGTTCCCCCGCCCATCCTCTCCTGCCTCTCCTCCCTTCCGTTCCCCCGCCCATCCTCTCCTGCCTCTCCTCCCTTCCGTTCCCCCGCCCATCCTCTCCTGCCTCTCCTCCCTTCCGTTCCCCCGCCCATCCTCTCCTGCCTCTCCTCCCTTCCGTTCCCCCGCCCATCCTCTCCTGCCTCTCCTCCCTTCCGTTCCCCCGCCCATCCTCTCCTGCCTCTCCTCCCTTCCGTTCCCCCGCCCATCCTCTCCTGCCTCTCCTCCCTTCCGTTCCCCCGCCCATCCTCTCCTGCCTCTCCTCCCTTCCGTTCCCCCGCCCATCCTCTCCTGCCTCTCCTCCCTTCCGTTCCCCCGCCCATCCTCTCCTGCCTCTCCTCCCTTCCGTTCCCCCGCCCATCCTCTCCTGCCTCTCCTCCCTTCCGTTCCCCCGCCCATCCTCTCCTGCCTCTCCTCCCTTCCGTTCCCCCGCCCATCCTCTCCTGCCTCTCCTCCCTTCCGTTCCCCCGCCCATCCTCTCCTGCCTCTCCTCCCTTCCGTTCCCCCGCCCATCCTCTCCTGCCTCTCCTCCCTTCTCCCCCCTCCCCTCCATCAGGCACAGATGAGTCTCCAGAGCCCCTGCCCATCCCAACCTTCCTGGTGGGTTATGAGTATGACTTTGTGGTGCTGTCTCCATTCGGCCTGCCCTACTGGGAGAAGCTGCTACTGGACCCATTTGGCTCCCACAGGGACGTGGGCTACCTGGTGGTCTGTCCTGACAACGAGGCCCTGCTCCAGGGGGCTAAGAGCTTCTTCAGGGACCTCACCGCCGTCTACGAGGTGAGGCTGGAGAACGTCAACAACTGTCCATTTATCATGCAAGAGAGTGGGCATCTTGGACAGCTGAAGCAACCACCTTTTTGGAGTTGCCTGGTCCCAGATCTTGTGTTTTTCATGACAATGACCCATTGGAGTTGACCATAGGAGTTAGGGGTTAAGAGCATATGACCAAAAATGCAAGAATGCACAAATAGATTGAGGACCAGGCTAGGGTTGGGGTCAGATGCGTTTTAATTTTGGATATGAAACATTTACAAATTCCTATTTGAAAACAAAGGTCACTTTTCAATTCTTCAATGAAATAGGCTTGACCCAGACCTTACTAGACGCTTACTGACTTGCCTGTTTAAATTAAACATTTTAAAAACATACTAGACGCTTACAACCCAGCCTACTGTAAAAAAAGAAAAAGGTCTGTCTACTCCATTTCCTTACCATTCCTTATTGCCTCGACATCAAGTCACTCAGTCACTCCTGTGCTGTTGTCTAACTATTCATCCAGCCCTTTCTCTCCCTCCATGTTCCCTGCAGTCATGTCGTCTGGGCCAGCACCAGCCAATCTCAAAAGGTCACCCGGACGGCATCGTGAGAGTGGGCGGATCGGCTGCTAAGAAGCTAGCGGAGCAGCCCGTCAGCGATTGGTTCATCAAGGCTGCCAGCGGCAACAGCGATGCCTTTGCCAAACTCAAGCTCTATGCACAAGTCTGCCGCCACGACCTCGGTAGGTTCCAATGACGACACAGGTGGGGAATTGGTCGGGCTCAGGCCTTTCTGTACCCCCCATGCCCATATACCCAAGGCTTTAGAAGATCAAAAAGCCTATTTTTGGATTCTAAAAGGATCTTGTTTTTCTAAAAGGTTTGTTGTAGCGGATGCTGACTAAAGTGTAATGCTAATTTGTTTAGATGGCTTATAAATGCAGATTTTCTCTGTGCTCCTGTCTCTGCCATCAGCTCCATACCTCGCCGCACAGCCTTTAGACAGCTCCCTCCTCACACAGCCCACGCCTCCTCCTGCCACCAACCAATCCTCATCCACACAATCCTCTGGCTCCTCCTCCACCACCTCGGCTTGCCCCCAAAACTCAGCGACCCCCTCCCTCCCCAACAACAGCAACAACAGCAGCAGCGTGCCTAGTAACAACACTGGTGTAGCCAACAGCACGGCGTCGTCAGGGAGCCAGCCCAGCAGTGGGGTGCAGTCTGCCAAGCCCAGCTCCTTCCCTCCCTTTGGGACCATGAGCATGCAGAACCAGGGCCAGGGTGGTGGCACCCAGGGAGGGCAGCTGGGCCAGCAGGCTGGGGCCCAGAACGCAGGCCTCCCCGGGGGGGACTCAGCCAGCCAGGCCCAGGCACCCACTGAACCCCTTGAGAGGTAGGTACAACACCGGGCCTGAATTCACTCATGTACACACACACACACATACACAGTCCCCGGAGCGAAACCCCATTCCTTGTCCGAACTCCCTCTCTCTCTTGTCCTCCTCTCCAGCACCATGGAGCGAGAGAAGGTGGGTGTGCCAACGGATGGAGATTCTCATGCCATAACGTACCCCCCGGCCATCGTGGTGTACATCGTGGACCCCTTCACCTATGAGGAGCCTGAGGCGGGGTCCAGTGTGTGGACCCTGGGCCTGCTGCGCTGCTACCTGGAGATGCTCCAATTCCTCCCACCACACATCCGCAACTCTGTCTCTGTACAGGTAACCTCAACACAACTCTGTCTCTGTACAGGTAACCTCAACACAACTCTGTCTCTGTACAGGTAACCTCAACACAAGTCTGTCTCTGTACAGGTAACCTCAACACAAGTCTGTCTCTGTACAGGTAACCTCAACACAAGTCTGTCTCTGTACAGGTAACCTCAACACAACTCTGTCTCTGTACAGGTAACCTCAACACAACTCTGTCTCTGTACAGGTAACCTCAACACAAGTCTGTCTCTGTACAGGTAACCTCAACACAACTCTGTCTCTGTACAGGTAACCTCAACACAAGTCTGTCTCTGTACAGGTAACCTCAACACAACTCTGTCTCTGTACAGGTAACCTCAACACAACTCTTTCTCTGTACAGGTAACCTCAACACAAGTCTGTCTCTGTACAGGTAACCTCAACACAAGTCTGTCTCTGTACAGGTAACCTCAACACAAGTCTGTCTCTGTACAGGTAACCTCAACACAAGTCTGTCTCTGTACAGGTAACCTCAACACAACTCTGTCTCTGTACAGGTAACCTCAACACAACTCTGTCTCTGTACAGGTAACCTCAACACAAGTCTGTCTCTGTACAGGTAACCTCAACACAACTCTGTCTCTGTACAGGTAACCTCAACACAACTCTGTCTCTGTACAGGTAACCTCAACACAAGTCTGTCTCTGTACAGGTAACCTCAACACAAGTCTGTCTCTGTACAGGTAACCTCAACACAACTCTGTCTCTGTACAGGTAACCTCAACACAACTCTGTCTCTGTACAGGTAACCTCAACACAAGTCTGTCTCTGTACAGGTAACCTCAACACAACTCTGTGCGTGTGTGTGTTGATGAAAGAATGTTTGGTGGCAATGTTAGAACTTGTATGTTAGAACGTGTATGTTAGAACGTGTATGTTAGAACGTGTATGTTTATTTACAATAAAATGTTTCACAAATAGTTGATAAGACTTTGTTTTAGTGCCAAATATGTCAGGCAGGACAATCGGTACAAGAGAAGATAGAATGTACTTTTGTTAAAGTTGTATGCCGACCGATTGGTTTCCACCTCTCCCCTCTCAGATCATCCCGTGCCAGTACCTGCTCCAGCCGGTGAGGAGCGAGGAGCGTCATATCTATGCTCAACACCTCAAGTCCCTGGCCTTCTCAGTGTTCTCCCAGTGTAGGCGGCCCCTCCCCAGATCCACCAACGTCAAGTCACTAACTGGCTTTGGCCCTGGCCTGGCCATCGACACTGCACTGAAGAGCCCAGAGGTAAACAAACATCCCTGACAAAAACAAACATGACAGGAGCCTAACTAACATTATCCCAACTTTAACTTAACTAACATTATGCAGCTCCTACACCAGGGGGGGGGGGGGGCATGTCGGGTCCTAAGTGTCTGCTGGTTTGAATCATTGACTGGTTTAGAGCTGGGAAACCAGGTGTGTGTGCTATGGGAAAACAATGATGAATGAAATGCCAGGGAGAACTGTAAACCGGCAGACACAACCTCCCCTGAGGACCAGGATTGCCCATCCCTGTCATAGCCTGACCCTCCCCATCTGCTCCTCAGCCCTCTGCTCCTCAGCCCTCTGCTCCTCAGCCCTCTGCTCCTCAGCCCTCTGCTCCTCAGCCCCTCAGCCCTCTGCTCCTCAGCCCTCTGCTCCTCAGCCCCTCAGCCCTCTGCTCCTCAGCCCTCTGCTCCTCAGCCCCTCAGCCCTCTGCTCCTCAGCCCTCTGCTCCTCAGCCCTCTGCTCCTCAGCCCCTCAGCCCTCTGCTCCTCAGCCCCTCAGCCCCTCAGCCCTCTGCTCCTCAGCCCTCTGCTCCTCAGCCCCTCAGCCCTCTGCTCCTCAGCCCTCTTCTCCTCAGCCCTCTGCTCCTCAGCCCTCTGCTCCTCAGCCCTCTGCTCCTCAGCCCTCTGCTCCTCAGCCCCTCAGCCCTCTGCTCCTCAGCCCCTCAGCCCTCTGCTCCTCAGCCCTCTGCTCCTCAGCCCCTCAGCCCTCTGCTCCTCAGCCCTCTGCTCCTCAGCCCTCTGCTCCTCAGCCCTACTCTGGCCATGTGTGGTGTGCCAGCAAGAGAACGATAGCGAGGGAGAGAGGAAAGGGGCACTGAGATGGAGAAAGTGTTACACTAACCCCCTTAGTCCTGGAACAAGACCATGGGATCTTATAACCCTTTTCCTTCTCTCCAGTTTTCTTTCCATTATCTGCTTGGCTAGCTTCCGGAGACCTCCCTAAGGGCTTCCAGGCTACAGGTTTAGACAGGGAGAGGCCCCAGACTGCCACCCAATCCTATTTAACTTTCCCAGGCCAGCCAGCCACTACATTACATTTACCCTGTACACAGTGGAGTGTAGTGGAGTGGGGACTAGAGCAGGAGCTGAGCTACTTAGCTAGCTGGATAAATGGCATCTCAGTAGTGACACTGGTAGAATGTTGGCTGTCGACTAACCAACCCAGTGACTCTTGTACATACAATGTCTGTCTAGAGTAGACAGACAGATATAGTCCTGGGTTGTGTTCAGTAGGGCACAATGTACCTAAGCGTGTTGCAATGGTAAATAAAAAAATATGCATTGTTATTAGACATAAGTAGATAGCTACCTCCCAGTAAAAAAAAGATCCTTACTGAACATGACCCTCGTCTAACCCCTAACCTTTGACCCCTCTCTCTCTACCAAACAGAGACCAGAGTCTTTGCGGCTCTACACGCCTCCCTTCATCCTGGCACCCACCAAGGACAAGCAGACTGAGCTGGGGGAGACGTTCGGAGAGGCCTCTCAGAAGTACAACGTGCTGTTTGTGGGCTACTGCCTGTCCCACGACCAACGCTGGCTCCTGGCCACCTGCACTGACCTGTACGGAGAGCTGCTGGAGACCTGCATCATCAGCATCGACGTGCCCAACAGGTGGGACTACCTGGCAGCACACACCATCATCATCCTCATCACTTCTACCACCATCTAGAGTCAGCAAACCTCAAGCAGAGCATTGCAAATGTATTTTGCAGCTAGTATTTTTTATTTTTTTTGCAAAACAATGTTTGTTGTGGGTTGTTTCCAGGTAACGATGAAAACAATGCAAGATCCACAATCTCCACGTTTCCTTCAACCTGGCAACTCCTTGGTGATTTGTAGTTATGAGTGTAGTGTTAAATGTTTTAGGTGTGACAGTATGTGGGTGTTTTTGTTCAGAGCACGGAGGAGAAAAGGCTCTGCCCGGAGGTCGGGCCTGCAGAAGCTGTGGGATTGGTGCTTGGGGCTGGTGCAGATGACATCTGTGCCATGGAGGGTGGTGATAGGTCGCTTGGGCCGAATGGGACACGGCGAGTTGAGAGGTGAGGAGGACAACAGTCAACCAGCAGTTTAGGATCTAGCCCTCTAGAATATCAATGGGGTATTTAGGATCTAGCCCTCTATAATCTCAATGGGGTATTTAGGATCTAGCCCTCTATAATATCAATGGGGTATTTAGGATCTAGCCCTCTATAATCTCAATGGGGTATTTAGGATCTAGCCCTCTATAATCTCAATGGGGTATTTAGGATCTAGCCCTCTATAATATCAATGGGGTATTTAGGATCTAGCCCTCTATAATCTCAATGGGGTATTTAGGATCTAGCACTCTATAATCTCAATGGGGTATTTAGGATCTAGCCCTCTATAATATCAATGGGGTATTTAGGATCTAGCCCTCTATAATCTCAATGGGGTATTTAGGATCTAGCCCTCTATAATATCAATGGGGTATTTAGGATCTAGCCCTCTATAATCTCAATGGGATATTTAGGATCTAGCCCTCTATAATATCAATGGGGTATTTAGGATCTAGCCCTCTATAAAATCAATGGGGTATTTAGGATCTAGCCCTCTATAATCTCAATGGGATATTTAGGATCTAGCCCTCTATAATCTCAATGGGGTATTTAGGATCTAGCCTTCTATAATCTCAATGGGGTATTTAGGATCTAGCCCTCTATAATATCAATGGGGTATTTAGGATCTAGCCCTCTATAATATCAATGGGGTATTTAGGATCTAGCCCTCTATAATCGCAATGGGGTATTTAGGATCTAGCCCTCTATAATCTCAATGGGGTATTTAGGATCTAGCCCTCTATAATATCAATGGGGTATTTAGGATCTAGCCCTCTATAATCTCAATGGGGTATTTAGGATCTAGCCCTCTATAATATCAATGGGGTATTTAGGATCTAGCCCTCTATAATCTCAATGGGATATTTAGGATCTAGCCCTCTATAATATCAATGGGGTATTTAGGATCTAGCCCTCTATAATCTCAATGGGGTATTTAGGATCTAGCCCTAATTTAGGATCTAGCCCTCTATAATCTCAATGGGGTACTTAGGATCTAGCCCTCTATAATCTCAATGGGGTACTGAGGATTTATCCCTCTATAATATCAATGGGGTATTTAGGATCTAGCCCTCTATAATCTCAATGGGGTATTTAGGATCTAGCCATCTATAATATCAATGGGGTATTTTGGATCTAGCCCTCTATAATCTCAATGGGGTATTTAGGATCTAGCCCTAATTTAGGATCTAGCCCTCTATAATCTCAATGGGGTACTTAGGATCTAGCCCTCTATAATCTCAATGGGGTATTTAGGATTTAGCCCTCTATAATCTCAATGGGGTATTTAGGATTTAGCCCTCTATTATCTCAATGGGGTATTTAGGATTTAGCCCTGTATCTGAATGGGGTATTTAGGATTTAGCACTCTATAATCTCAATGGGGTATTTAGGATTTATCCCTCTATAATCTCAATGGGGGTACTTAGGATCTAGCCCTCTATAATCTCAATGGGGTATTTAGGATCTAGCCCTCTATAATCTCAATGGGGTACTAAGGATCTAGCCCTCTATAATCTCAGTGGGGCATTTAGGATCTAGCCCTCTATAATCTCAATAGGGTACTTAGGTTCTAGCCCTCTATAATCTCAATGCTGTACTTAGGATCTAGCCCTCTATAATCTCAGTGGGGTATTTAGGATCTAGCCCTATATAATCTCAATAGGGTACTTAGGTTCTAGCCCTCTATAATCTCAATGGGGTATTTAGGATTTATCCCTCTATAATCTCAATGGGGTATTTAGGATTTAGCCCTCTATAATCTCAATGGGGTATTTAGGATCTAGCCCTCTATAATCTCAATGGGGTACTTAGGATCTAGCCCTCTATAATCTCAATGGGGTATTTAGGATCTAGCCCTCTATAATATCAATGGGGTATTTAGGATCTAGCCCTCTATAATCTCAATGGGGTACTTAGGTTCTAGCCCTCTATAATCTCAATGGGGTATTTAGGATTTATCCCTCTATAATCTCAATGGGGTACTTAGGATCTAGCCCTCTATAATCTCAATTGGGTACTTAGGATCTAGCCCTCTATAATCTCAATGGGGTATTTAGGATCTAGCCCTCTATAATCTCAATAGGGTACTTAGGTTCTAGCCCTCTATAATCTCAATGGGGTACTTAGGATCTAGCCCTCTATAATCTCAATGGGGTATTTAGGATCTAGCCCTCTATAATCTCAATGGGATATTTAGGATCTAGCCCTCTATAATCTCAATGGGGTATTTAGGATCTAGCCTTCTATAATCTCAATGGGGTATTTAGGATCTAGCCCTCTATAATCTCAATTGGGTACTTAGGATCTACCCCTCTATAATCTCAATGGGGTATTTAGGATCTAGCCCTCTATAATCTCAATAGGGTACTTAGGTTCTAGCCCTCTATAATCTCAATGGGGTACTTAGGATCTAGCCCTCTATAATCTCAATGGGGTATTTAGGATCTAGCCCTCTAAAATCTCAATAGGGTACTTGGGTTCTAGCCCTCTATAATCTCAAGATGGTACTTAGGATCTAGCCCTCTATAATCTCAATGGGGTATTTAGGATCTAGCCCTCTATAATCTCAATGGGGTATTTAGGATCTAGCCCTCTCAATGGGGTACTTTGCTGTTTTACACTCATCTTGTTTTACTCATTCTTTTCAATCTCCTCCATAACACATTATTGCTAGTCAAAGAATAGTGGTGTCCTCAGAGGTACTTTGCTATTTTACATTTATCTTGTCTTACTCATTGACTTATTCTTCTCTTTCTTCCCTCTCTCCCTCCTTTCCAGACTGGAGTATTCTGCTGAGCAGGAGGAACCTGCAGTCTCTAAGTCGCCGTCTCAAGGAGATGTGTCGTATGTGTGGCATCTCTGCCTCCGACACTCCCAGCATCCTTAGCGCCTGTCTGGTCGCCATGGAGCCACAGTGCTCTTTTGTCATCATGCCAGGTACTATGTCCTCCTGCCTCTGTGTGTGTGTGTGTGTGTGTGTGTGTGTGTGTGTGTGTGTGTGTGTGTGTGTGTGTGTGTGTGTGTGTGTGTGTGTGTGTGTGTGTGTGTGTGTGTGTGTGTGTGTGTGTGTGTGTGTGTGTGTGTGTGTGTGTGTGTGAGCATGTACTTGCATCTGATGGATGGTGGCAGCCTGTTATAATGCATGTCGCTCCTTGTCGTTATCAGATTGATAGTTTTGAGGACACTGCTTCTCTCAGTCATAAACCACTAGTTCTCAGGCTCCATTTATTTCTGTGTGATGTGATGGAGCTCTAGATCAGTGGGTTTATTTTGGGGAGTGATTGGCATGGACCATTGACACTGTCAGTGTATAATATGGGTCTACTGCTGTATATGAGGAGGGGCTGGACGGGTCCCTCCAGACCGGTGGTTTTGGTGAACAGAGACGGCTGTCTCCTTTCCCAGGACGTAGCTTTGACCCAGACATTGTGGGTTGTACTCAACAGATAATCATTATAATCTGTGAATAGAGCGCTGGACTAATTAATAATGGCCAGTTGAAAGATGGTTGCTTTTATTGGCACCACTTACATTTTTGCTGCATCAATTAAATGGTGTTACTAATTCATTCACAGATTCATTTAATGGATGATAGCTATAGCAGATGTCAACAGTTTTCATTTGTGTGTATACTGTATGCATTCAATGTAGATTCAATGAAGATGAACGTACTGTATTCTTAGCCTGTCTCCCCCTCTCTCTCTCTCCAGACTCTGTGTCTACAGGCTCAGTGTTTGGCCGTAGCACCACTCTAAACATGCAGACGTCCCAGCTGAGTACTCCCCAGGACACGTCCTGTACCCACATCCTGGTGTTCCCCACTTCAGCCTTCGTCCAGGTGGCCAGCTCCAACTACACTACTGACACCAACATAGACATCGCCTTCAACCCTATCCCCGGTGAGTCACAATGCTTTTCCCTCTGGCCTCACCTCTCAACTCTCACCTTTGACCTCAATTCATCCGTTTTATTGGAAGGCTTCTACTGCAACTTGTGTTGTCTTATCTCTCTTGAAAATAATTGATTGAGTCCACTGGAAATAGTTTTTTGCGCTATTCAAGTTCTCAACTCCGTCTTGTTTTTTTGCTTCATATGGGTCTCTATCTCTCTCCATTTAGCCTCAGAGTATATTGAAAATTCAAAGCTTATTCTAAGTCTCTGTCCTCTTCTCCTCCCTTCTGTCTAGATGGGTCGGACGCCATCGGGATCTTTGACCTGCTGGATCAGGAGAACGACCTGGTGGACCCTGACATCATCAACATCCTGCCCTCCTCGCCCACCACCTCACCCGTACACTCCCCCGGCGGCCACTACCACCAGGGGGGAGACGGCAGCAAGGTAGACCCACCACAACACATCTCATCTGTGTAGAGACTAGTAGTAGTACAGACTTTATAGAAGCAAAGAAATAACCTACATTTAAGATTAACACAAAGTCATTTATACTGAACAAAAAATATAAACACAACATGTAAAGTGTTGGTCCCATGTTTCACGAGCTGAAATAAAAGATCCCATAAATGTTCCATACATACAAAAAGCTTATTTCTCAAAAATCTTGTGCACAAATTTGTTTACATCCCTTTTAGTTAGCGTTTCTCCTTTGCCAAGATAATCCACACACCTGACAGGTGTGGCATTTCAAGAATCTGATTAAACAGCATGATCATTACACAGGTGTACCTTGTGCTGGGGACAATAAAAGGCCACTCTAGAATGTGCAGTTTTGTCATAATACAATGTCACAGATGTCTCAAGTTTTGAGGAAGCGTGCAATTGGCATGCTGACTGCTGGAATGTCCACCAGAGCTGTTGACAGATAAGTTAATGTTAATTTCTCTACCATAAGCTGCCTCCAACGTCGTTTTAGAAAATTTGGCAATAAGTCCAACTGGCCTCACAACTGGAGACCACCGTGTAACCACGCCAGCCCAGGACCTCCACATCCGGCTTCTTCACCTGCAGGATCGTTTGAGACCAGCAACCTGGACAGCTGATGAAACTGTGGGTTTGCACAAATGGTCAGAAATCGTCTCAGGGAAGCTCATCTG
Source organism: Salvelinus fontinalis (assembly GCF_029448725.1). Classification (NCBI taxonomy): domain Eukaryota; kingdom Metazoa; phylum Chordata; class Actinopteri; order Salmoniformes; family Salmonidae; genus Salvelinus; species Salvelinus fontinalis. Next base: position 24,874,599 of record NC_074677.1, on the reverse strand, counting down.
TGTGCTCGTCATCCTCACCAGTGTCTTGACCTGACTGCAGTTCGCCATCGTAATCAACTAAAGTGGGAAAATGCTAATCTTCGATGGCCACTGGCATGCTGGAGTCGTGTGCTCTTCACAGATGAATCCCCCCAACAGGGGCGGGCAAACGACAGGTCAAGGCAGGCAGGGGTCGATAATCCAGAGTAGTGGGGCAAATGTACAGGATGGCAGGCAGGCTCAGGTTCAGGGGCAGGTCAAAACCAGGAGCGAGAGAAAAAGAGAGACTGGGAAAAGCAGGAGCTGAGACAAAACGCTGGTTGACTTGACAAACAAGATGAACTAGCACAGACAAACAGAGAACACAGGTCTAAATACCCAGGGGATAATGGGGAAGATGGGCGACACTTGAAGGGGGTGGAGACAAGCACAAGGGCAGGTGACACTGCCTCCTGTCGCAAGGATCTTTACAAAATTCCTGGAAGCAGAAAATGTCCCAATTCTTCAATGGCCTGCATACTCAGACATATCACCCATTGAGCATGTGTGGGATGCTCTGGATCGATGTGTACGACTGCATGTTCCAGTTCCTGCCAATATCTAGCAACTTCGCACAGCCATTAAAGAGGAGTGGGACAACATTCCACAGGCCACAATCAACAGCCTGATTAACTCTATGCGAAAGAGATGTGTCGTGCTGCATGAGGCAAATGGTGGTCACACCAGATACTGACTGATTTTCTGATCCACGCCCCTACTTTTTTTTTTTAAAGTATCTGTGACCAACATATCTGTATTCCCAGTCAATGTAAAATTCATAGATTGAGGCCTATTGAATTTATTTAAATGGACTGATTTCCTTATATGAACTCGAACTCAGGAATTGTTGCATGTTGCGTTTATATGTTTGTTAAGTGCAGTAAAGTCGATTTGGCTTGGGATAAATGGCTGGATTGATAATGCTAGTGTTACTTAGTATTGAGGAGTTGATCTGTATTGTATGAAAAAGCAATAGCCTTGTACAGTGTACATCAGGGCTATTAAACTATATTATTTTGGGGGCCAGATGTAAAAAGGTTAATTACAGGGAGGTCAGACATTTTCCACATGCCATTATTCTGTATATTCTGCAACGCACAACCACCAATAAATAACTTTTCCTAAAATGAAATGTTGCTAAAAGTCATTAGGAAAGTGGAGGCCAGCTCAACTAACGTGAATGGAGATGCAACCAAACAATGTGATCGTCATTGTAAAGGAAAAGGCGCAACACTTGCTCATAACACTTCTTAAAAATAATTAGGTCATATTAAAATCATCTAAAAACTAAGCATCTCAATAAATAACACAAGTATGTGGACACCTGCTCGGCATTAATATGAAGTTTGTCCCATTTTTGCTGATATAACAGCCTCCACTCTTCTGGGAAGGTTTCCACTAGATGTTGGAACATTGCTGAGGGGCTTACATCCACAAGAGCATTAGTGAGGTCGGGCACTGATGTTGGGCGATTAGGCCTGGCTCGCAGTAGGCTTTCTAATGGATCCCTTTTTTCTATGGGATTGAGGTCAGGGCTCTGTGCAGGCCAGTCAAGTTCTTCCACACTGATCTCGATCTCGACAAACCATTTCTGTATGGACTTCGCTTTGTCAATTGTCATGCTGAAACAGTAAAGGGCCTTTCCCAAACTGTTGCCACAAAGTTGGAAGCACAGAATCGTCTAGAATGTAATTGTATGCTGTCACGTTAAGATTTCCCTTTACTGGAACTAAAGGGCCGAGCCCAAACCATGAAAAACAGCCCCAGACCATTATTCCTCCTCCACCAAACTTTACAGTTGGCACTATGTATTCGGCCAGGTAGCCCAGATTTGTCCATCGGTGTGCCAGATGGTGAAGCGTGATTCATCACTCCAGAGAATGCGTTTCCACTGCTCCAGAGTCCAATGGTGTCGAGCTTTACAAATCAAATCAAAATGTATTTGTCACATGCACCGAATACATACTTACTTACAAGCCCTTAACCAACAATGCAGTTCAAGAAATAGTTAAAATATTTACTAAATAAACTAACTAAAATCAATCAATGGGTAACACAAGAAATCTATATAACAATAACGAGGCTATATACAGGGGGTACCGGTACCGAGTCAATGTGCAGGGATACAGGTTCATCGAGGTAATTTGTAAAGTGCCTATGCATAGATAATAAACAGTGAGTAGTAGCAGTGTAAAAACAAAGGGGGGGGTCAATGTAAATAGTCCGGGTGGCCATTTGATTAGTTGTTCAGCAGTCGTATGGCTTGGGGGTAGAAGATGTTAATGAGCCTTTTGGTCCAAGACTTGGCGCTCCGGTACCGCTTTCCGTGCGGTAGCAGAGAGAACAACAGTCTATGACTTGAGTGACTGGAGTCTTTGACAATTTTCTGGGCCTTCCTCTGACACAGCCTAGTATATAGGTCCTGGATGTCAGGAAGCTTGGCCCCGGTGATGTAGCGCCTTCCGGTCAGATGCCGAGCAGTTGCCATACCAGGCGGTAACTGTAGAACTTTTTGAGGATCTGGGGACCCATATGTTGAGGATCAGCATGGCAGATGTGTTGTTGCCTAACCTTACCACCTGGGGGCAGCCCGTCAGGAAGTCCAGGATCCAGTTGCAGAGAGAGGTGTTTAGTCCCAGAGCCTTAGGTTAGTGATGACCTTTGTGGGCACTATGGTGTTGAACGCTGAGCTGTAGTCAATGAACAGCATTCTCACATAGGTGTTCCTTTTGTCCAGATGGGAAAGGGCAGTGTGGAGTGCGATTGAGATTGCGTCAATTGTGGATCTGTTGGGGCGGTATGTGAATTGGAGTGGGTCTAGGGTTTCTGGCATGATGGTGTTGATGTGAGCCATGACCAGCCTTTCAAAGCACTTCATGGCTACCGGCGTGAGTGCTACAGGGCGGTAATCATTTAGGCAGGTTACCTTCGCTATCTTGGGCACAGGGCCAATGGTGGTCTGTTTGAAATATGGAGGTATTACAGACTTGGCCAGGGAGAGGTTGAAAATGTCAGTGAAGACACTTGCCAGTTGGTCAGAGCATGCTTTGATAACATCCTGGTAATCCGTCTGGCCCCGCGGCTTTGTGAATGTTGACCTGTTTAAAGGTCTTGCTCACATCGGCTATGGAGAGCTTGATCACACAGTTGTCCGGAACAGCTGGTACTCTCGTGCAAGCTTCAGTGTTGCTTGCCTCAAAGCGAGCATGAAAAGCATTTCGTTCGTCTGGTAGGCTCACATCACTGGGCAGCTCGCGGCTGGGATTCCCTTTGTAGTCCTTAATAGTTTTCAAGCCCTGCCACATCCGACGAGCGTCAGAGCCGTTGTAGTAGGATTCAATCTTAGTCCTGTATTGAAGCTTTGCCTGTTTGATGGTTTGTCTGAGGGCATAGCAGGATTTCTTATAAGCGTCCGGATTAGTGTCCCACTCCTTGCATGCGGAAGCTCTAGGCTTTAGCTCGGTGCTGATGTTGCCTGTAATCCATGGCTTCTGGTTGGGATATGTACGTATGGCCACTGTGGTGACGATGTCGTTGATGCACCTATTGATGAAGCCGATGACTGAGGTGGTATACTCCTCAATGCCATTGGATAAATACCAGGAAAATATTCCATTCTGTGCTAACAAAACAGTCCTGTAGCGTAGCATTCGCGTCATCTGACCACTTCTGTATTGAGCAAGTCACTGGTACTTCCTGCTTTAGATTTTGCTTGTAAGCAGGAACCAGCAGGTTAGAATTATGTTCATATTTGCCAAATGGAGGACAATGGAGAGCTTTGTATGTGTCTCTGTGTGGAGTAAAGGTGGTAGGTTTGCCTGCATTAAAGTCCCCGGCCACTAGGAGCTCCGCTTCTGGATGAGCATTTTCTTGTTTGCTTATGGCCTAATACAGCTGGTTGAGTGCAGTTTTAGTGCCAGCAGTTTGTGGTGGTAAATAGACGGCTACGAATAATATAGATGTAAACTCTCTTGGTAGATAGTGTGGTCGACAGCTTATCATAAGGTACTCTACCTCGCGAGCAAAAACTTGAGACTTCTTTAATATTAGACTTCACGCACCAGCAGTTATTGACAAATAGACACTCCACCGCCCCTCATCTTACCAGACGTAGCTGCTCTGTCCTGCCGAAAAACGGAGAAGCCAGCCAGCTCTATATTATCCGTGTCGTCGTTCAGCCAAGTCTCGGTGAAACATAAGATATTACAGTTTTTAATGTCCCGTTGGTAGGATAGTCTTAATTGTAGATTGTCCAGTTTGTTTTACAATGATTGCTTGTTGGCCAATAATACAGAGGGTAGTGGTGGTTTACTCTCCAACAAATTCGCACACAGACCTCAGCTCTCTGTATTTCTGTCCTTTCTTTACGCAAATGACAGGGATTTGGGCCTTGTATTGACAAAGCAGTATATCCTCCGTGTCGGACTCATTAGCGAAAAAAATCTTAGTCCAGTGAGTAGTCACTGTTCTGATGTCCAGAAGCTCTTTTCGGTCATAAGAGACAGTAGCAGCAACATTATGTACAGAATGAGTTACAAAAAATGCGAAAATACTATTAAAATAGCACAGTTGGTTAGAAGCATGTAAAATGATAGCCATCCCCTCCGGCGGCAGCCATCACACTCCAGCCAACAATTGGCATTCCGCATGGGGATCTTAGGCTTATATGCGGCTGCTCGGCCATGGAAACTAATTTCGTGAAGCTAACAGACTTGTTGGAGAGGTGGCATCCTATCACGTTGAAAGCCACTGAGCTCTTCAGTACAGGCCATTATACTGCCAATGTTTGTCTATGGAGATTGCATGACTGTGTGCTCAGTTTTATACACCTGTCAGCAACGGGTGTGGCTGAAATAGCCAAATCCACTCATTTGAATGTGTGTCCACCAGATTGTAGTGTATGTCATATCAGGTAATGCCAAATTCCAGTCTAAAGGAAGTATATTTGGAATTCATTCCCCTCAGTCTATCAAGGCACAAGGCGAGACCCAAATGCAGACACAGGAGGCAGAAGGTTGGACTCTTTCAATGCTTATTAATCCAAAGTGGTAGGCAAGAGAATGGTCATGGACAGGCAAAAAGGTCAAAACCAGATCAGAGTCCAGGAGGTACAGAGTGGCAGACAGGCTCGTGGTCAAGGCAAGCAGAATGGTCAGGCAGGCGGGTACAAAGTCCAGAAACAGGCAAGGGTCAAAACCGGGAGGAATAGAAAAATAAGAATGCAAAAAGCATGAGAAATGGAAAATCGCTGGTTGACTTGAAAACATACAAGACGAACTGGCACAGAGAGACAGGAAACACAAGGATAAATACACTGGGGAAACAAGCGACACCTGGAGGGGGTGGAGACAATAACGAGGACAGGTGAAACAGATCAGGGCGTGACACAGTCATTCGGTGTGTTTTTGTCACACTTCTAAGGAGTCCTTGTGAGTATCAGAGAGGGAAACAGAAGTCACGTATGAGTTCCTTAGAGTCGTAGCTTTCAGGAAAGTAGTCATAATATTTTAGCTTAAACTGTTCAAATGCTAGAGCCAAATTCATATGAAGAAAATATTATCAACATGCCATATAGGCGCTAAAAACCGATAGAAACCACACTAGACAACCACCAAAGTTATTGTCATTTTGGCACTGAACATCGGATTTTGGCAGGGATTTTCCCCCCAGATTTGATTAATGTTCAGAATTTTTTAAAGGGCCAATGTAAATGAATAAACGGTACGGATCTGGCCTGTGGGCCACCAGTTGTATAGCCCTGTTGTACATTATAACAAGCCAGAGACTAACTCCTCCTCCCTTCCAGGGCCAGAGTACGGATCGGATGGAATCCCATGATGAAGCTCCTAACATTCTGCAGCAGCCCCTGGCCCTGGGCTACTTTGTGTCCACAGCCAAAGCCGGCGCACTGCCTGACTGGTTCTGGTCAGCTTGCCCTCAAGCTCAGAACCAGTGTCCTCTTTTCCTCAAGGTATACCTGTCAGACAACCTCTGCCAGCCATTTTATGCTAGCTAGCTTGAAGTACTTATTAATGGTCTTTTTTTTAAAGGATTGTTTTTTACTGATAGGAGTTGATAGACTAAAGCTTGCAGTTGGCATATCAAACACTCAGAGTTAATTGAAACATCCTTTTCTTTAGACCTGTATTAATATTCACTTGCTCAGGATATTAGCGATTGACTGACATTTGCTCTGGTATTACTGTGTGAATGGCTTAACTAGGCCTGTCACTGACTCCCTGTGTGTCTTGTATTGTCTTTGCTCAGGCCTCTTTGCACCTCCACGTGTCTTCAGTGCAATCAGATGAACTGCTGCACAGCAAACACTCCCATCCCCTTGACTCCAATCAGACCTCGGACGTACTCAGGTAAACACACACCCACCCACACACACTCTGCAGTCACACACACACACACACAATCTGCAGCCACACACGCACACACACAATCTGCAGCCACACATACTACACTCTGTGGTCACACATGCACTCTCATCTGTGAATCTCATCCACAGCTCAGCCATTGAAGATATTAAAAAATGTCCTAGCCTGTCTCTGTATCTAATGTGCTTATGGAAGAGAGAGTGAAGTATTCCACTTGATATCAAGGTTTTTGCTCTCTTTGAGAGGTGTTCATTGTGAATAACACATGTTTTATCTCTCCTCCTCCCTCTCTCCTCCTCCTCTCTCCTCCTCCCCCCGCCCTTCTCTCTCCTCCCCCCGCTCTTCTCTCTCCTCCCCCCTTCAGATTTGTGCTGGAGCAGTACAATGCCCTCTCTTGGCTGACGTGTGACCCCGCAACGCAGGACCGGCGCTCCTGTCTGCCCATCCACTTTGTGGTGCTCAACCAGATGTACAACTTCATCATGAACATGTTGTAACAAATAGCCTGAGGGGGAGTAGGAGAAGAGGGGACACGTCCAACCTGACAGGCTGATGCTGGACTGCAGTGTTGGACTTCACTATGCGTTGTGTGGTTCTAGATCTGAATAGGAGATCAGAGGGCTTCCGGATGGAAGGAAGCCCTCAGCCATAACAACGGGCAATAGAAACGGCTCAGTCTGCTCCTGCCACTGTGACACACACAAGAAGATGAAGAAGGAAGAGGAGGAGGAAGAAAAAGAGGGCGATTTCTGGAACGGGTTATGCTAATAACAGGAACAAGAGAAAAAGAGATCCATAGTCAGACAGTCCTTTTGGAAAACGTCTGTAAAGTATTGGAAGAAAAGGGACATTTCAGTGAACAAAAACTTGAGAATGGATCCTTGGTTTTAAGACCTGAAATATTCACTATTTTCCTTAGGATAAAATGTTATCCAAATGAAATGCCTGCATCTATCTTATTTATTATAAGTTTTTAAATGTATAATTTGTCTTATTTCTTAAACTCTTTTATATATATATATATAAAATATAGAAGGTTTATATCGCCTTCCTGCTTTTTAAGCAACTTGTCGAAGATATATGTAATAATCTTAATTAAAAAACAAACAAAAACCCAGAAAAATGTAATAAAGTTGCAGTAGGTTGCTTTTAGAGTATTATTTTTTTGTATTGGGGACAAAATATTTGTATTGTCACGATGTACAGAAGAAGTAGATTGGAGAATTATGTCCATGCCTTTGTGCGTGCAGGATTTACAGCTAAGCTGTAGCAGCAGTGGACTTGTACAGCAATGAAGTTCACTGTGTTCAAATAAAGAGGTACATTGTCGTATATAGTATTTTATACCACACATTTAGACACACAAACCAAACGGCAATATATATATATAGAGAGAGAGATATATGAATGCCATGCCAGCGATGGGTGGTGCGGCTTCTGCTTTAGGAATAAAGTGTGTCAACTCAATTTTACATCTGCTTGTGTGTTGTGGTTCTTGCTTATTGGGTGAGTGATTGTGATGTGCAACTATTTGACAAGGACACCAATAGTGGAGTGGAAGAAAACTATTGGCTTCTCTTGGATGTAGCTGACCTCACGTTTGACCCCTGTCTGGTGACAGATCTTGATGGAGAAAGAAAAAAGAATAGAGCAAGAAAGGTTCCTTTCAGATTCAGCACATCCCTCTATACCTCTTCTTATCCATACAAATCCCAATTTGCTCTTGAGGTTTTGCTTTTTGCCACCATTTCTGAGTGGTAACAGATGCATTTGGACCAACTCCATTTGACTTGTGTGTGGTGTAAATGAATAACTTTGGCCAAATGGATGGGTGCCCATTGGATATGCAGTGTTTATTTGTGCAGAGGAAGATCATATCTTGTATCTTCACCTGTTCAGAATAAAACTGTCCTTTCAGTAAATCCAAATTTGACACCGTATGGTGTATTCATGCATAAGCTTGCAAGACATTTTTTATCATCAAGATGTACTACTATGGTCTGCTTTTGTGTGTAAATAGACCTCTATTCATACATATATATATATATTTGTTGTGCTACATTACTTTTCTGTTTTGTTCATAGTCCAAATCGAGTGTTTGGTTGACAAATAGTTCCTCCTACAATATGCATGCCGTTGGTGCGAAGCAACTTCATGACCTTTGATGACATTATTTTTGTAAAGTTCAAGCAGTCAACATTACTGTTGTCGCGTTCAAAACAGGGAACTCGAAAATCTCAGACTTCAGTGAGTTCAAACTGGGAAATCAGAAAAAAACGACTTCCGGCTGGGAACTCTGGCCTCTTTCTAGAGCTCCAACTTTCCGACCTGAAGATCACTAACATTGTGATTTGACCTTGTATTTTTCTAAGTTCCCAGTTGTTTTGAATGTAACATGAGAAACAGAAAACCTAGACCTACAACATAGAATACCCAGACATAGAATACCCACCCACATCACACCCTGACCAAACTAAAAATAGAAACATACAAAGCAATCTACGGTCAGGGCGTGACAGTACAACCCCCCCCCCCCCCCCCCCCCCAAAGGCGCGGACTCCGGCCGCAAAACCTGAACCAATAGGGGAGGGTCTGGGTGGGCATTTCACCACGGTGGCGGCTCTGGTGCGGGACGTGGACCCTGCTCCACCTTAGTCCTGGCCCACTTAGTTGGCATCTCTGGAGCGGGGACCCTTACCGCCGACCCCGGACCTCTCACAGCGGGCCCCGGACAGGAGGGAGACTCTGGCTGTTCCAGACAGGAGGGAGACTCTGGATCATCACTGGAGGCTTCTTGCCATGGATTATCACTCGAGGCTTCTTGCCATGGATCATCACTGGAGGCTTCGTGCCATGGATCATCACTGGAGGCTTCTTGCCATGGATCATCACTGGAGGCTTCTTGCCATGGATCATCACTGGAGGCTTCGTGCCATGGATCATCACTGGAGGCTTCGTGCCATGGATCATCACTGGAGGCTTCGTGCCATGGATCATCACTGGAGGCTTCTTGCCATGGATTATCACTGGGTGCTTCTTGCCATGGATTATCACTGAAGGCTTTGTGCCATGGATCATCACTGGAGGCTTCTTGCCATGGATCATCACTGGAGGCTTCGTGCCATGGACCATCACTGGAGGCTTCGTGCCATGGACCGTCACTGGAGGCTTCGTGCCATGGATCATCACTGGAGGCTTCTTGCCATGGATTATCACAGGAGGCTTTGCTCTGGGAGAAGGCACAGGACTCACCAGGCTGGGGAGACATGCAGGAGGGTTAGAGTTTAGCACAGGCACATGACTCACCAGGCTGGGGAGACATGCTGGAGGCCTTGTCCTTGGCCGAGGCACCGGATACACTTACTTACTTACTTACTTTATTGTCCCCATGGGGAAATTTTGTTGCAGTGTCATGTACACATTTAAAGTGGCGTTAAATACAAAACAAGATTGACAATACAACTTTCAATAACAGTCACGCACCAATAAAAAAAAAAAAAATAATAATAATAGTAAGAAATAAGAAATAAAACATTTAAAACATAAAAAAATGTTAAAAACATTTAAATACAAAAAATTTAAAATTTAAAAACAAAAGAAAAAAAAACAAAAGAAGAAAAGACTAACCTGCTGGCCTTACGGGGTCAATGGGAACATTTGCCCGAGCTATTTAAGAGGGATATCACAAATGATTGTCTCGTTCTATTTTTCCTGCTGAGGGGTGCCCTATACCTGCGCCCAGAGGGGAGTAATTCAAAGTCCAGGTACAGGGGGTGACTTGGGTCTAAAATGATTTTGTGAGCCTTACGGAGGGCCCTGACCTTAAATATCTCATCCAGGCCTGTCTGTTTGACTCCAAGTACCTTACTTGCTGTGGTAATAATCCTTCTCAGCATGTTTCTCTGACTGGCAGTGGCATTGCCAAACCAACAAACAATACAAAAAGTTAAAATACTCTCAATAAAGGATTTGTAAAACAGAGTCAATATAGTACAGTCTATATTAATAGAACCCAACTTTTTTAGAAAGTACAGTCTCTGTTGGCTCTTTTTGTAGATCTTGTCTGTACATTTATTCCACTGAAGCTTACTGTCCAAAATGACACCCCGATATTTATATTCCTCTACAATTTCTATATTCTGGCCTCTGATAGATGTTGCAGAGGTAAGTGTTGTACGCTTCCTGAAGTCTATGCACATCTCTTTGGTCTTGTTAGTATTGAGGACCAAGTGTGATTCCTCACACCACTCTACAAAGTCATCTAGGACCGGGCCATGATGTTCCTCGTCATCATGCAACAGGCTGATCAAGGCAGTGTCATCAGCGAACTTAACGAGGTGTCTGTCAGTATGGGAACTAGTACAACTATTAGTGTACAAGATGTACAGAAGTGGGGACAAAACACATCCCTGAGGAGAGCCTGTGTTGGTGATGGAGTGGGGACAAAACACATCCCTGAGGAGAGCCTGTGTTGGTGATGGAGTGGGGACAAAACACATCCCTGAGGAGAGCCTGTGTTGGTGATGGAGTGGGGACAAAACACATCCCTGAGGAGAGCCTGTGTTGGTGTTGGAGTGGGGACAAAACACATCCCTGAGGAGAGCCTGTGTTGGTGATGGAGTGGGGACAAAACACATCCCTGAGGAGAGCCTGTGTTGGTGATGGAGTGGGGACAAAACACATCCCTGAGGAGAGCCTGTGTTGGTGATGGAGTGGGGACAAAACACATCCCTGAGGAGAGCCTGTGTTGGTGATGGAGTGGGGACAAAACACATCCCTGAGGAGAGCCTGTGTTGGTGATGGAGTGGGGACAAAACACATCCCTGAGGAGAGCCTGTGTTGGTGTTGGAGTGGGGACAAAACACATCCCTGAGGAGAGCCTGTGTTGGTGTTGGAGTGGGGACAAAACACATCCCTGAGGAGAGCCTGTGTTGGTGATGGAGTGGGGACAAAACACATCCCTGAGGAGAGCCTGTGTTGGTGTTGGAGTGGGGACAAAACACATCCCTGAGGAGAGCCTGTGTTGGTGATGGAGTGGGGACAAAACACATCCCTGAGGAGAGCCTGTGTTGGTGTTGTGTATATCCGACACGTGGGGACCTATTTTGACTCGCTGTGAGCGTTGGCTCAGGAAGTCCAACAGCCACAAAACCAGCCCCCCATCTAAGGAAAAGTCCCGAATGAGTCTCTGTGCCAGAATGTAGGGCTGGATTGTGTTGAAGGCAGAAGAAAAGTCAACAAACAGAACCCTGACATGGGATTTGGCACCTTCTAGATGTCTATAGACCATGTTAAGGAGGGTAAGAATGGCATCATCAACTCCTCTGCTGGTCTGATAGGCAAACTGAAATGGGTCGAGGAGCTTCTGGGTGACACTGAGAATATGACTTTTCACAATTTTCTCAAGGCATTTCATAACTAAGGATGTCAAAGCGACAGGGCGATAGTCATTCAGCACAGAGGGATTCGATACTTTAGGAATTGGTATAATTATTGATTTTTTCCACAACACTGGAACGTGTTGCTGGTTGAGTGAGGATTGGAAAATGTCTGTAAAAACACCAGCCAGTTGTTCAGCACAGTGCTTTAACACATGCCCACTTATTTTGTCTGGGCCTGGGCTTTTGTATGTGTTACATCCCCTGAACAACTTTAGAACATCAGACTGTTGAACAACAACTCTCTCAAACATTTGTAATGATGCTTCCATTTGTTTTACCTCTGACACGAAGTTGTCTGATTCAAATCTTGAGAAGAAAACATTCAGTTCATTAGCCATGTTCTGGCCCTCATATCCCCCAAGGTCAGCACTGGTTTTTCCCCTGCCTATATGGGGGGCGCTAGCCATGGATTTAATCCCTTGCCAGGCCACCCTTGAGTTTCCTGAGGAGAGGGTCCTCTCCACCCTTTGCTTGTATGCCTCCTTGTCCACCAGTATCTGTCTTTTGATCTCACGTTGTACATCTCTTAAAGCCTGTCTATCACCCCCAGCATAAACTGTCTTCTTCCTATCAAGTAGTGATTTTAGATGTTTTGATACCCAAGGCTTGTTGTTAGGGAAGATTTTGTCTGATGTCCCCAGAGGAGGTCTGGTGGTGGCAGAGAACGCCTTTGGTATTGTCCCATAGCACAAATCAAGAGTCCTATTTTTCCTAGTGTGACATTTCACATACTGATGGTATGTGCGCAAGACTTTGCGCAAGGTACAGTTGTTAAAATCCCCTAAAATAAATTTGGGTGCGTCGGGGGAGATGGATTCCAGTTTCTGTGACAGATTATAAATAATCTCTGATGCCTTTGTTATATTAGCTTTAGGTTGAATCACAACGGTAACAAACAATTGGGGGAACTCACGGGGCAGATAGTAAGGTCGCAGTGACACAGAAAGCAGTTCAATGTCGGGGGTACAGAGTCTCTCTCTTACCAGGATCGATTTACACCACTGGTCCCTGACAAGCAGGCAGACGCCCCTGCCGTGAAGTTTCCCTGTGACTGTCAGATCGCGGTCCGCTCTGACCAGGGTGAAGCCGGCCGGCTCCACTTCTCTGTCCGGGACTCTGTCATCCAGCCAAGTCTCAGTAAATGCCAGCAAACAGGCCTCCCGATATTCGTGTTGGAAGCGCAGATTCGCTGACAACTCATCCGCTTTCCCCCGCAGTCACTGGGCATTAATCAGCAAGGTGGTGGGTAAGGGAAGTTTGTTCTTAATTTTTTTAAGTCGTTGTCTGATTCCCCCGCGTTTTCCACGTTTGCATTTCGGTTTGTAATCCACTCGCAGACAATCAGGTATTAGATGGGCCATTGGGATATCCATCGCGTTCGTATTTGAGTTGCATTGTAGTAAAAACTCCCTGCTGTATTGGATTCCGCTGCCAGCAGCGTTTTCATTATTTAGTCCGTTCGTAGCGGGTATGTACACGATCAACAAGATCAGTCCAACACCCCACCACTGGAAATCCATGGTTGGCAGAATGTTTGTAACCTAAGTGTACAAATTAAAAACATAAAATAACGCCACTAAGTGTACAAATTAAAAACACAAGATAACGCCACACCAAACGTCACACACACTGCAGGTCGCAACAGAGCCGCGCCCTCCACACTGGGCCGTGGAGGCACACTGGAGGTCTCGAGCAAAGAGCCTGCACAACCCGTCCTGGCTGTATGGTGACTTTGGCCCTGCACGTGCGGGGCGCAGGCACAGGACACCCTGGGCTGTGCAGACGTACTGGAGACACAGTGTGCAGAGCTGGCGCAGGATAACCTGGGCCGAAGAGGGGCGCTAGAGGCCTGGAGAGCAGGGCTGGCACACTCTTTCCTGGCTCGATGCCCACTCTCGCCCGGCAGATGCGAGGAGCTGCGATGTAACGTACCGGGCTATGAACACGTACTGGAGACACCGTGCGCTCCACCGCATAGCACAGTGCCTGACCAGTACGACGCTCGCCACAGTAAGCACGGGGAGTTAGCTCAGGTCTCCTACCTGACTCCGCCAATCTCCCTGTGTTCCCCCCCCCAAAAAAATTATGGGGCTGCCTCTCGGGTTTCCTTGCCAACCGTGTTCCCTCATACCGCCGGTTCCTTTCTCCTGCTGCCTCCGCTCTCCTGGCTGCTTCCACCTGTTCCCATGGTAGGCAATCCCTTCCAGCCAGGATCTCCTCCCATGTGTAAGATCCCTTGCCGTCCAGAATGTCCTCCCATGTCCATTCCTCCTTTTTACCACGCTGCTTGGTCCGTTGTTGGTGGGTGGTTCTGTAACGATTCTCGTCTGGTGAAGGAGAAGAGGACCAAAATGCAGCGTGGTAAGTATTCGTCATATTTTAATAATGACTGAACACGACAAAATACAAAAATAACAAAGTGAATGATAATGAAAACCGAAACAGTCCTGAATGGTGACACAAACACAAAAGCAGGAAACAACCACCCACAAACAAAAGTGGGAAAACAGGCTACCTAAATATGGCTCCCAATCAGAGACAACAATAGACAGCTGCCTCTGATTGGGAACCACACCAGGCCAAACACACAGAAACAGAAAACCTAGACCTACATCATAGAATACCCAGACATAGAATACCCACCCACATCACACCCTGACCAATCTAAAAATAGAAACATACAAAGCAATCTACGGTCAGGGCGTGACAGCGCTGTTGGTTAGGGGCTCGTAAGTAAGCATTTCACTGTAACCTGTTGTATTTGGCGCATGTGACTAATAAAATTTGATTTGACCTACATGTAACATTCAAATGGTTGATTTGGCCTGTCTTTAGCATACACACAGTTTTTCTTGCTCGGTTTTATATTTCATGTTTTGTCTTCCAGGTGGCTGATTCCAATGAGGTATGGTTCCTAAAGTCGCCTGAGCTCTTTGAGTGCTCTGTATACCTGGAATAAGTTACAGATGTCCTCTGTATACTACAAGCAGGTGCATGCATCTCTCTATATCTCCAACAAGTTGATCGCGAGCTACCAGTAGCTCACAGCCACCTATGAGTAGCTCGCCAAACAATTATGTTCTTCAATTGTTCCATCACAAACTGTCATGAAGTATCAGACACCTCAAAATCCCGGCTACTATCCAATCAAATCCAAATTGACATTATCCCACCCCTGGTTAGCCACAATTGGCTTAGAAAGCCAAACGTAACACAATATATGCAAATTAATTTCCGAGCAATATTGCCCCTGTATGTCTGGTGTGCGCATTTGTCAATCATTCACTTTGTGTAGCCAGTTAGCGATAATGATAACTGTCTTCTGGGTAGATTATCCCAAAAACCTTCTCAATTAAATGTGAACTGCAAAGTAGGCTTACCTGGCAGAATTATATCAAGGCTGTATTTGTATCAATCGGATGGGCTTTTGTTTTGTAAACTCTGTCATGACACATGCAGCAGCAAAAACATCTCTTGATGAGAACATTCCTCTCGAAAATGCGCAATTAAATGGGTATTACACAAAAAATCTAAAATGTTTCGTTTTTTTCCCAGCTCTCAAAATGGTAATCTGATGTGATTTTAAATATTGACATCGAATTTACAAATTTGGAAAATACAGTGCTTATTTGAAAGCTAGGAAAAAATGTAGTAGTTTGTGAGTAGGTTTCGCGGAAAGAGATCAGCCTTGTGAGGATCAGGAGACGAGTGGCTAATTTGCCCTTGCCTTTCGTTCTGCTAGCTAACGTTCAATCGCTGGAAAATAAATGGGACGAACTGAAAGCACGTTTATCCTACCAACGGGAAATTAAAAACTGTAATAACTTATGTCACACCTGAAACCCCACCTCTTTAAGGAATACCTAGGATAGGATAAAGTAACCATTCTAACCCCCCCCCCCCCCCCCCCTTAAAAGATTTAGATGCACTATTGTAAAGTGGTTGTTCCACTGGATATCATAAGGTGAATGCACCAATTTGTAAGTCGCTCTGGATAAGAGCATCTGCTAAATGACTTAAATGTAAATGTAATGTAAATGTGACATGTTTAATCATTTAAAAGTAGCTCTCAAGTTAAAAAAGGTTGGGCACCCCTGTTCTATATAATGTAGGTATGTAACATCTGACCACGTTTTCAGTTGTCTTATCTGAAAAGGCTGTTTTGTATTTGTTTGGAGAGAAATGCAACACTTCTTTGGATAATGATTTGGAAGATGTAGGCAAGTTTACTACACGGTCTGCCACTACACAGAAGGCTGCTTCATGGATGCTTCCGCTCTCCAGAAGCATCCATGGTGTGGTGTCTCATGTTTTATTCCCACCCTTTCTCAGAGTTGCCCTCCCTGCTTTCCATCATAGACGTGGCAGAGGCTTTGTGAGAAACGGTGACTGGTTCCTGTGCCTGCTGGTTGCTAATGTCTCCGACAGCTTCAATGACAGTTGACTGAAAGATACAAAATAATGTCTATGCAAATAGTAAATGGACAATAAAGATCATACGCTGTTCTAATCTGTATGTTTGGAGAAGGGTTAGCTGCATCCCAATATGGTGACCGGAGTGTGGGTGTGTCGAAAGGATAGTAGTGGGCTTGTGGAAAGGAGTGGGTGGTGTCGACAGTGCTCTGCAATAGGTTAGAGTTTTGATTGAGCTGTATTTTTCCATTTTTTCTTCCATTTCTTACTATGCATCTACCATATATTGCGCTACCTTACCGCAAGAGTTTGGACTGTTTTTAAGCAAAGGATGATTCTGAGTTGTATTTCACTGTTATTTTGACACATATGATTGTACATTTCAGTTATAAAACTATTAGTTTATTTCTTATTAAAAGGTTTGATGCTTGGTGCTTTGTATGGGTGTGCTTACTGTGACTGTCACCCTGATTGGCTACTAGGTAGCTACTTCCCACACCGTTGCGGAACAGTAGTGTTTGTCAAGTGGGAGCTAATGACACTGTACCCCGTATTGTTGCCGTTCATGCTCTCCTCATTGAGTAGTAGACTATGTATGTATCAAGGTGACGTCTAGATGTTCATCAATATTAGTTATTTCTTGTGTAGGCTGCTATCCTAATTGAAATAAAATAATGTGAGCGAAAAAAAATTGTAGCTACCGCTGGCAGCAAGACCATGAGAACCAGTAGGAAGCACTTGAAGTCGTCAGGCACACACCGGAGTACTGGTTGCCGGGTTACTATCTACTCGTGGCAACAAATCTGCCCAATTAGCTGATTCGCTTTCTACCCACTCCTTTTGACACACCCACATTCGCCCATACTCAAGTCACCATATTGGGCTGTAGCTACTTGTATGTTTGGGCTCTTACAATATGGTGCACAAACTGTTTAGCTTTCATTAGTCAACTAATCCATTAGTATTAATGGCTATTTGGTTTTATTGAGCCCAGAGCCTGTCTTATGCTTGGCAAAATCATCCTAGAGGGAGTATACTTAATCTAATAGATCTCATTGTAATTCTAGGCAGAGAATTATTGACGTTGGCTGGCTATTTCCTGTTTTTTTCACCCAATTAGGTATTTCCACTCGTAGTTGGACAATGTTTCAACCCCAGGAGGTAGTCCTAGTCTAATGGTAATGTATTCTCCTTATAATATCGATGATGAATATGATTGTCTTGCTACAGGGCCTGTGTGTGTGCTCTCTGCTTTAAAATACACATTCTGAAGAAGGAAATGGAGATCTAGCTCCTCTAGTTGTCTCTCTAGTGCCTCCTTATCCCCCAGGGCTCAGGCCTGAGTCAATAGCTTATTTGCGTTAGCGAGGTGAGAAGGGATGAAGAAGTCAGTCGGTAGGCAGCGTTACATTACATAGTGCTGAACATTAGTGAATCCTCATGGCTTGTTATTGGAATTGGCCTCTTTTATTGTATCGCATTTAAAGGAATCACTTTAAGTTGGTGAAACGGTCGGGAAATGGACCCTGTCTCGAGGCATTGCATAGCCTAGCCTATAACATGAAGCGGTAACTAACTCAGTTGCTCTGAGTATTTTATGGCACATGCAATTCTCTGTAAGTAGCGGAGATGGAAGCTAATATCGTTTCAGTCACCATCTCAGTTGACCATAAACATTTAGCCTTTTAAACTGACAGCTGCAGTGAAGAACAGGCCAAAAAGAGAAGCCCTGTTAAAGTGCAGTAGCTTTTGAGAGCTATTAGATCTTATTACAGGCAGATAAATGAGTAATGATACCATTGTATTTCCGTAAGCAGTCCGTCAGCTATGACATAATGCACTGCTACAGACATGGAAGGCAACACAAGTAGACCAAAAAATGCTCTGGTGGGAGTAATAATGCAGATCCTTGAGAGAAGGTTAATGAGTGGAGCACTGTGGTCTATAAAAACATGGGACAATGTCTTCATGTGTCTTTGAAAATACTGATGTCCTTTGTTATTATTGCAACATTCAAGTACCAATAAGTGCCAACTCTGCTAAATAAAACACATAAAACACATAAAACATTTGACCGGATTAATTGAATAATCCGGTCAAATCCCATTATTTCATAACTCTTTTAATTGTGCTTTGGAATTCCATAAAGCCTTCCATATCCTCAGAAAATTACCCTTCTCTACATACTGTTGGAACCAATATCTCTACTGTGTGTGCAGGGGTCTAATAAAGAATGGGGAACATCAGGATGAGGAGAGCATGGGTGGGAGGCGCAGGACAGAAGCACTGAGGAAGCTGTGTCAGATAAACCCCTCCCAGGCTCTCAACATCAGAGCCATGGTGGTGAGTCTGTCTTATATCATTTTCACACTATCGTGCTGACCTGAACCGTTTGTTCTTTCAAGACGGTTCCAGCTAGGTTGGATAAGTAACCAGGCCAGCACAGTATAGCTCGTCTTTTAAAGCTTTTTAAAGCAGCAATCAGCAGTAAAAACAATAACAAAGCATTTTCCCCTTGTCTGTTTCGGAAAAAAGCTGAGGGATGGGGCTGGATAAATTGAGTAAAACAAGCTTATATTTTGGGTTATGGTGTACGACAGTTCAACTAGGCTCATGAGGCATTTAGAAGTTATATTCATCAAGAATCAATGGGTACATATAAAAAAAATGGATGTAGCAATTGCTGATTGCCCATTTAAGTTGTGCCAATGCCAGCTCTGTTTGCAGCCCTGAAGACAACCGCCGTAAATCTATAGAAAACCTCACTGTTGTTCTGTCCATGTGTGTCCCCTGTCCCCAGGTGGAGGAGTGTCACCTGCCAGGTATGGGTGTGGCCCTGACCCTGGACTATAAGCCTGACGCGGCCGACGATGCGGCCAGCCTTCTGGTGTCCTACGTCAGTGCCCCTCAGTGCAACTCACTCTGTACAGCTCAAACAGACATATCTACTGCTGATAAGCCTCCCAGTAAAGCGATAAATACAATCAAGAATCCCAGAAATGTGCAAAAAATAGCCCACATTAACATATTTAGCTTAAGAAACATGGTTCATGAAATCGATAACATGCTAGTGCAGATAACATTCATATATTGACCATCCCTGAAACTGACTTAGATAATACCTTTGATACAGTGTTAGCAATGCATGGTTTCAACATCTTGAGAAATCAAGCTGCCCACTCAAGAAAAAGCTTCAAACTGTAACCAGTGCCTGCAACCTGGTTCAGGATATCAGTCAACCTACCAGGGTATTTACAAACAGCACAGGAATTAAATCATCCACATGTATTGATCACATCTTTACTGATTCTGAAGAAATCTGCTCTAAAGCAGTATCCAAATCGATTGGATGTAGTTATCATAATATAGTAGCCATATCTAGGAAAATAAGAGGTCATACAATATGTTTTGTAGTGATTCCTATGTTGACGATGTAAATAATATTTGCTGGTCTGTGGTGTACAGTCGTGGCCAAAGGTTTTGAGAGTGACACAAATATAAATGTTCACAAAGTCTGCTGCCTCAGTTTGTATGATGGCAATTTGCATATACTCCAGAATGTTATGAAGCGTGATCAGATGAATTGCAAATAATTGCAAAGATCCTCTTTGCCATGCAAATGAACTGAATCCCCCAAAAACATTTCCACTGCATTTCAGCCCTGCCACAAAAGGACAGCTGACATCATGTCAGTGATTCTCTCGTTAACACAGGTGTGAGTGTTGAAGAGGACACGGCTGGAGATCACTCTGTCATGCTGATTGAGATCAAATAACATACTTGAAGCTTCAAAAGGAGGGTGGTGCTTGGAATCATTGATCTTCCTCTGTTAACCATGGTTACCTGCAAGGAAACACGTGCTGTTATCATCATTGCTTTGCACAAAAAGGGCTTCACAGGCAAGGATATTGCTGCCAGTAAGATTGCACCTAAATCAACCATTTATCGGATCATCAAGAACTTCAAGGAGAGCGGTTCAATTGTTGTGAAGAAGGCTTCAGGACGCCCAAGAAAGTCCAGCAAGCGCCAGGACCGTCTCCTAAAGTTGATTCAGCTGCAGGATTGGGAAAAAAGCTTGTCCGGAGAAGACAAGGTGAGCGCTACCATCAGTCCTGTGTCATGCCAACAGTAAAGCATCCTGAGACCATTCATGTGTGGGGTTGCTTCTCAGCCAAGGGAGTGGGCTCACTCACAATTTTGCCTAAGAACACACCATAAATAAAGAATGGTACCAACACATCCTCCGAGAGCAACTTCTCCCAACCATCCAGGAACAGTTTGGTGACGAACAATGCCTTTTCCAGCATGATGTAGCACCTTGCCATAAGGCAAAAGTGATAACTAAGTGGCTCGGGGAACAAAACATTGATATTTTGGGTCCATGGCCAGGGAACTCCCCAGACCTTAATCCCATTGAGAACTTGTGATCAATCCTCAAGAGGCGGGTGGACAAACAAAAACCCACAAACTCCAAGCATTGATTATGCAAGAATGGGCTGCCATCAGTCAGGATGTGGCCCAGAAGTTAATTGACAGCATGCCGGGGCGGATTGCAGAGGTCTTGAAAAAGAAGGGTCAACACTGCAAATATTGACTCTTTGCATCAACTTCATGTAATTGTCAAGCCTTAGACACTTATGTGTAACGATCGTCGTCTGAAGATGAGGAATCATCGGACCAAAGCGCAGCGTGGTAAGTGTTCATGTTATATTTTTATTAAAACAGAACACTAAACAAAAATAACAAAGAGAAGGAACGAAAACGAAACAGTCCTGTAAGGTGCAGCAACACAAAACAGAAAACAACTACCCACAAAACCAACATGGAAATGGCTACCTAAATAGGCTCCCCAATCAAAGACAATGGGAAACAGCTGTCTCTGATTGGGAACCAACTCAGACCACCATAAACCTACATACCCATAGACCATTAAAATCCCCATAGATAAACAAAAACCCTAGACAAGAGGAAAACCCTAGACAATACAAAAACTAAACAAACCACCCTTGTCACACCCTGACCTAACCAAAAATAAAGAAAACAAAATATAACTAAAGTTAGGGCGTGACATTATAAAATGCTTGTAATTATACTTCAGTATTCCATTGTAACATCTGACAAAAATATTTAAAGACACTGAAGCAGCAGACTTTGTGAAAATGTATATTTGTGTCATTCTCAAAACATTTGGCCACAACTGTAACGTTATTCGTCGGGCGAAAGAGAGGAGGACCAAGATGCAGCGTGGTGAGTATGCATTTTAATAGAATACTTTAACAACGAACAAAAACAATAAACCGACGAAATGAACGAAGACGAAACAGTCCCGTAACGTGAACACAGACACAAGAACACAGTATCAGGAACAATCACCCACAACCCACAAGGACAAAACAGGCTACCTAAATATGGCTCCCAATCAGAGACAACGACTAACACCTGCCTCTGATTGAGAACCATATCAGGCCAAACACATAGAAACAGACAAACTAGACATACAACATGGAATGTCCACTCATATCACACCCTGACCAAACAAAACATAGAAACATACAGCGCAAACTATGGTCAGGGCTTGACAGTACCCCCCCCCCCCCCCCCCCAAGGTGCGGACTCCGGCCGCAAAACCTAAACCTAGGGGAGGGTCTGGGTGGGCATCTGTCCGCGGTGGCGGCTCTGGCGCGGGACGTGGACCCCACTCCACCATAGTCATTACCCGCTTCAGTGGCCTCTTTAGAGCGGCGACCCTTGCCGCCGACCCTGGACTGGGAACCCTAATAAGGGGCCCCACTGGACTGAGGAGCGCCTCTAGACTGACGGGCAGCTCCGGACTGAGGGGGTGCTCCGGACTGAATGGCAGCTCCGGACTGAATGGCAGCTCCGGACTGAAGGGCAGCTCCGGACTGAAGGGCAGCTCCGGACTGAAGGGCAGCTCCGGACTGAAGGGCAGCTCAGGCGGCTCAGGCGCCTCTGTACTGAAGGGCGGCTCAGGCGGCTCAGGACAGACGGGCGGCTCAGGCGGCTCAGGACAGACGGGCGGCTCAGGCGGCTCAGGACAGACGGGCGGCTCAGGTGGCTCAGGACAGACAGACGGCTCAGGCGGCTCAGGACAGACGGACGGCTCAGGCCCACAAAGACAAAACAGGCTACCTAAATTTGGCTCCCAATCAGAGACAACGACTAACACCTGCCTCTGATTGAGAACCATATCAAGCCAAACACATAGAAACAGACAAACTAGACATACAACATAGAATGCCCACTCATATCACACCCATACCAAACAAAACATAGAAACATACAGCGCAAACTATGGTCAGGGCTTGACAGTACCCCCCCCCCCCCCCCCCAAGGTGCGGACTCCGGCCGCAAAACCTAAACCTAGGGGAGGGTCTGGGTGGGCATCTGTCCGCGGTGGCGGCTCTGGCGCGGGACGTGGACCCCACTCCACCATAGTCATTACCCGCTTCAGTGGCCTCTTTAGAGCGGCGACCCTTGCCGCCGACCCTGGACTGGGAACCCTAATAAGGGGCCCCACTGGACTGAGGAGCGCCTCTAGACTGACGGGCAGCTCCGGACTGAGGGGGTGCTCCGGACTGAATGGCAGCTCCGGACTGAATGGCAGCTCCGGACTGAAGGGCAGCTCCGGACTGAAGGGCAGCTCCGGACTGAAGGGCAGCTCCGGACTGAAGGGCGGCTCAGGCGGCTCAGGACAGACGGGCGGCTCAGGCGGCTCAGGACAGACGGGCGGCTCAGGCGGCTCAGGACAGACGGGCGGCTCAGGTGGCTCAGGACAGACAGACGGCTCAGGCGGCTCAGGACAGACGGACGGCTCAGGCCCACAAAGACAAAACAGGCTACCTAAATTTGGCTCCCAATCAGAGACAACGACTAACACCTGCCTCTGATTGAGAACCATATCAAGCCAAACACATAGAAACAGACAAACTAGACATACAACATAGAATGCCCACTCATATCACACCCATACCAAACAAAACATAGAAACATACAATGCAAACTATGGTCAAGGCGTGACAACGACTGTATAATGAGGAGCAACCAACCCTTAGTAAACTTTTAGATGTATTTTTTTGTTGACCAGATACAATGCTATTTCAGAGTAAACAAATTAACAGATTTTCATCACACTTATATGGAAGGCCATTCAACATGTATGGCACTTACACAAATAACTGATTGGCTGAGAGGAATTGATTATAAAAAGATTGTGGCAGCTGTTTTGTTAGACTTCATTGCAGCTTTTGACATTATCGATCATAGTCTTCTGCTGGAAAAAGTATGGCCAATACCTGCCAGTCTGCAGGCGCGATATCAACCCAGAGCATATTGGACTGCTTTTTCTCTACCACATCACCGGATTCCTGACGCAAGCTCTGGACAATTACACCGGATCATCGTCGCTAGCTAGCTGCAACCAAGTGGCTACTACTGGCTAATACCTCTGTCCCGAAACAAGCACCAGTTAGCCTTGAGCTAGCCTCGAGCTAGGCCCATCTGCCGGCTAGCCGAAGAGGCCTACCAGCGAATTCTTGGGCTACAATACCTCTTTTGCCAATTGGACTGGACCCTTTATTGCCGACACGGAGCCCCGCCGATCCATCACGACTGGTCTGCCGACGTAATTGTCCGTGGTGGTTTCAACAGGCTTTTCCATTGCGACGTTTCTGAATACCCATCTGCCAATTATTAGCTGTCTTATCGGCTGCTATCTAAATAAATATACCGGACAATTTTTTTTTCTTTTTTTCCTGGGTCACTATATCTATTTTGCCAATTGGATCGATCCCCTCTACCACACGGAACCCCACTAATCTACCGACGGAAACGAACGAGGTGACAAAAAAAACAAAAACAACAAAAAAAAAACAGACCTCCATCCTATGTTATCTTGCTACCGATAGCCAGCTACCCGGCCAGCTGTCTGGATCGCCGTGCCCCCAACCAACCTCTACTCACTGGACCCTTATGATCACTCGATTAAGCATGCCTCTCCTTAATGTAAATATGCCTTGTCCATTGCTGTTCTGGTTAGTGTTTATTGGCTTATTTCACTGTAGAGCCTCTAGCCCTGCTCACTATATATCCAACCTCTCAGTTCCACCACCCACATATGCGATGACATCACCTGGTTTCAATGATGTTTCTAGAGACTATATCTCTCTCATCATCACCCATTACCTAGGTTTACCTCCACTGTATTCACATCCTACCATACCTACCATTTGTCTGTACATTATTCCTTGAAGCTATTTTATCGCCCCCAGAAACTTCCTTTTACTCTCTGTTCTAGACGTTCCAAACGACCAATTCTCATAGCTTTTAGCCGTACCCTTATCCTACTCCTCCTCTGTTCCTCTGGTGATGTAGAGGTGAATCCAGGCCCTGCAGTACCTAGCTACACTCCTATTCCCCAGGCGCTCTCTTTTGATGACTTCTGTAACCGTAATAGCCTTGGTTTCATGCATGTTAACATTAGAAGCCTCCTCCCTAAGTTTGTTTTGTTCACTGCTTTAGCACACTCTGCCAACCCAGATGTTTTAGCCGTGTCTGAATCCTGGCTTAGGAAGACCACCAAAAATTCTGACATTTTCATCCCTAACTACAAGATTTTCCGACAAGATAGAACGGCCAAAGGGGGTGGTGTTGCAATCTACTGCAAGGATTGCCTGCAGAGTTCTGTTTTACTATCCAGGTCTGTTCCGAAACAATTTGAACTCCTACTTTTAAAAATCCACCTCTCTAAAAACAAGTCTCTCACTGTTGCCGCCTGCTATAGACCACCCTCTGCCCCCAGCTGTGCTCTGGACACCATATGTGAACTGATTGCCCCCCATCTATCTTCAGAGCTTGTGCTGCTAGGCGACCTAAATTGGAACATGCTTAACACCCCAGCCATCCTACAATCTAAGCTTGATGCCCTCAATCTCACACAAATTATCAATGAACCTACCAGGTATCACCCCAATTCCGTAAACACGGGTACCCTCATAGACATCATCCTAACCAACTTGCCCTCCAAATACACCTCTGCTGTTTTCAACCAAGATCTCAGCGATCACTGCCTCATTGCCTGTATCCGTAATGGGTCAGCGATCAAACGACCTCCACTCATCACTGTCAAACGCTCCCTGAAACACTTCAGCGAGCAGGCCTTTCTAATCAACCTGGCCGAGGTATCCTGGAAGGATATTGATCTCATCCCGTCAGTAGAGGATGCCTGGATATTTTTTTTAAATGCCTTCCTCACCATCTTGAATAAGCATGCCCCATTCAAGAAATTTAGAACCAGGAACAGATATAGCCCTTGGTTCTCTCCTGACCTGACTGCCCTTAACCAACAGAAAAACATCCTATGGCGTTCCTCATTAGCATCGAACAGCCCCCGTGATATGCAACTTTTCAGGGAAGCTAGAAACCAGTATACACAGGCAGTTAGAAAAGCCAAGGCTAGCTTTTTCAAGCAGATATTTGCTTCCTGCAACACAAACTCAAAAAAGTTCTGGGACACTGTAAAGTCCATGGAGAATAAGAACACCTCCTCCCAGCTTCCAACTGCACTGAAGATAGGAAATACTGTCACCACCGACAAATCCATTATAATTGAGAATTTCAATAAGCATTTTTCTACGGCTGGCCATGCTTTCCACCTGGCTACCCCTACCCCGGTCAACAGCACTGCCCTCCCCTCTGCTACTCGCCCAAGCCTACCCCATTTCTCTTTCTCCCAAATACAGTCAGCTGATGTTCTGAAAGAGCTGCAAAATCTGGACCCTTACAAATCAGCCGGGCTAGATAATCTGGACCCTTTCTTTCTAAAACTATCTGCTGAAATTGTTGCCACCCCTATTACCAGCCTTTTCAACCTCTCTTTCGTGTCGTCTGAGATTCCCAAAGATTGGAAAGCAGCTGCGGTTATCCCCCTCTTCAAAGGGGGAGACACTCTAGACCCAAACTGCTACAGACCTATATCTATCCTACCCTGCCTTTCTAAGGTCTTCGAAAGCCAAGTCAACAAACAGATTACCGACCATCTCGAATCCCACCATACCTTCTCCGCTATGCAATCTGGTTTCAGAGCTGGTCATGGGTGCACCTCAGCCACGCTCAAGGTCATAAACGATATCTTAACCGCTATCGATAGGAAACAGTATTGTGCAGCCATATTCATTGACCTGGCCAAGGCTTTTGACTCTGTCAATCACCACATCCTCATCGGTAGACTCGACAGCCTTGGTTTCTCTAATGATTGCCTCGCCTGGTTCACCAACTACTTCTCTGATCGAGTTCAGTGTGTCAAATCGGAGGGTCTGTTGTCCGGACCTCTGGCAGTCTCTATGGGGGTGCCACAGGGTTCAATTCTTGGACCGACTCTCTTCTCTGTATACATCAATGATGTCGCTCTTGCTGCTGGTGAGTCTCTGATCCACCTCTACGCAGACGACACTATTCTGTATACTTCTGGCCCTTCTCTTGACACTGTGTTAACAACCCTCCAGGCGAGCTTCAATGCCATACAACTCTCCTTCCGTGGCCTCCAATTGCTCTTAAATACAAGTAAAACTAAATGCATGCTCTTCAACCGATCGCTGCCTGCACCTGCCCGCCTGTCCAGCATCACTACTCTGGACGGCTCTGACTTAGAATATGTGGACAACTACAAATACCTAGGTGTCTGGTTAGACTGTAAACTCTCCTTCCAGACTCACATCAAGCATCTCCAATCCAAAGTTAAATCTAGAATCGGCTTCCTATTCCGCAACAAAGCATCCTTCACTCATGCTGCCAAACATACCCTTGTAAAACTGACCATCCTACCAATCCTCGACTTCGGTGATGTCATTTACAAAATAGCCTCCAAAACCCTACTCAATAAATTGGATGCAGTCTATCACAGTGCCATCCGTTTTTTCACCAAAGCCCCATATACTACCCACCACTGCGACCTGTACGCTCTCGTTGGCTGGCCCTCGCTTCACACTCGTCGCCAAACCCACTGGCTCCAGGTCATCTACAAGACCCTGCTAGGTAAAGTCCCCCCTTATCTCAGCTCGCTGGTCACCATAGCAACGCCCACCCGTAGCACGCGCTCCAGCAGGTATATCTCTCTGGTCACCCCCAAAACCAATTCTACCTTTGGCCGCCTCTCCTTCCAGTTCTCTGCTGCCAATGACTGGAACGAACTACAAAAATCTCTGAAACTGGAAACACTTATCTCCCTCACTAGCTTTAAGCACCAGCTGTCAGAGCAGCTCATAGATTACTGCACCTGTACATAGCCCATCTATAATTTAGCCCAAACAACTACCTCTTTACCTACTGTATTTATTTATTTTGCTCCTTTGCACCCCATTATTTCTATCTCTACTTTGCACCTTCTTCCACTGCAAACCAACCATTCCAGTGTTATTTTTTTACTTGCTATATTGTATTTACTTCGCCACCATGGCCTTTTTATATATATTTTTTATTTATTTATATATATATTTTGTTTGCCTTCACCTCCCTTATCTCACCTCACTTGCTCTTATTGTATATAGACTTATTTTCACTGTATTATTGACTGTATGTTTGTTTTACTCCATGTGTAACTATGTGTTGTTGTATGTGTCGAACTGCTTTGCTTTATCTTGGCCAGGTGGCAATTGTAAATGAGAACGTGTTCTCAATTTGCCTACCTGGTTAAATAAAGGTGAAATAAATAAATAAATAAAAATGTGCTATGGTTTACCCCCTGCTATATTGTGAATAAAGACTTACCTGTCTAACAGAACAGTGAGTGTGTTCTTTAATGGAAGCATCCAACACAATCCAGGTAGAGTCAGGCATTCCCCAGGGCAGCTGTCTAGGACCCTTATTTTTTCCTGCCACTGGCTCTGAGTAAAGCCTATGCGTCTGCTGATGACTCAACACTATACACGTCAGCTACCACAGCAAGTGAAATTACTGCAACACTTAACAAGAGCTGCAGTTAGTTTCAGAGTGGGTGGCAAGGAATAAGTTAGTCCTACATTTTCCTTAAACTAAAAGCATTCTATTTGGGACAAATCATTCACTAAACCCTAAACCTCAACCAAATCTTGTAATGAATAATTTGGAAATTGAGCACGTTGAGGTCATGGTCAAAACATATTGATGCAACAGTAGCTATGATGGGGAGAGGTCTGTCCATAATAAAGCGCTATTCTGCTTTCTTAAGGCAGCTCCTACAGGCCCTAGTTTTGTCGCAACGGGACTAAGGAACTTAGGAAAATTGCAAATGGCCTAGAACAGGGCTGGCCCTTAAATGTACACAGAGAACTAACATTAATAATATGCATGTCAATCTCTCCTGGCTCAAGGTAGTGTAGAGATTTCATCTCTACTCAATGCACCTTGGGGTCTGTTTTAAACAACTAGCATACAGCTCAGACACCCATGCATACCACAAAACATGCCACCAGAGCTCTCTTCACAGTCCACTAGGTCAGAACAGACTATGGGAGGCGCATAGTACTACGTAGATCCATGACTACATGGA
The DNA here is from genome assembly GCF_029448725.1 of Salvelinus fontinalis. Taxonomy (NCBI): domain Eukaryota; kingdom Metazoa; phylum Chordata; class Actinopteri; order Salmoniformes; family Salmonidae; genus Salvelinus; species Salvelinus fontinalis. The sequence goes on along the minus strand of NC_074677.1, from coordinate 24,845,803 downwards.
ACGCTTTCACTTCAAGTAACTCATTTATTTATTTTAATTTTATTTTAACTAGGCAAGTCCGTTAGGAACGCATTCTTATTTACAATGACTGCCTACTCATGCAAGCAGTAAAATCAGATTTAAAAAAGACGATAAAACTACACCTTATGTAACAGCAGGGACTTTTTTTGTGGTGTGATTTTCATATAAGCCCATGGGCTTCCAACCACATCACCACACAGTTTTTTAAATTTAAATTTGATCTGCATTGTTGTATATCCCTTGTTTTCTTTTGCGCAAATAAAACTTAAGAGACACACACAGGCACAGACACGCATACACACACATGATAACATACACACACGTACACATTAATTTTGTGGTTGTAAAGTGGTCGCCTGAGGGCACACTGTTGTGTAATGTTGATTCTCAACTGAGTTTGACCAGTTTATTCGATTTTGTCACGTTCCTGACCTATTTCTGTTAGTTTGTTGTATGTGTTAGTTGGTCAGGATGTGAGTTTGGGTGGGCATTCTATGTTTTCTGTTTCTATGTTGGTTTAAGGGTTGCCTGGTATGGCTCTTAATTAGAGGCAGGTGTTTGGCGTTTTCCTCTAATTGAGAGTCATATTTAGGTAGGTTGTTTCACAGTGTTCGTTGTGGGTGGTTGTCTCCCGTGTCAGTGTTTGTCGCACCATACGGGACTGTTCGGTTTGTTTTTGTACATTGTCATTTTGTGTAGTCTATTTTCCCTGTTCGTGCGTTCTTCGTGTTTAATGTAAGTTCGTCGTCCAGGTCTGTCTACTCCGTTTGTTGTTTTGTTAGTTATAGTGAAGTTCGTGTTTTTTCGTCTTGTCTTTAAATAAATTATGTGTTCACAACCCGCTGCGCCTTGGTTCCATCACTACTCCTCCTTTTCGGTTGAAGAGGAGGAGGACTACCGTTACAGATTTGTAATATCACTTTTTGAAGTTTTCGTTCATTAGCATAAACTTCGATGGACATGTGAACTACACATGCTAGCCAAAGTTGCTAATTCGACAGAAGTAATGGACATTATAAAACAAAAAAACGATTTATTATGGAACTAAGATTCCTGGCACTGCATTCTGATGAAAGATCATCAAAGGTAAGGGAACATTTATGATGTAATTTCGTATTTCTGTTGACTCCAACATGGCGGAGAATGGCTGAGTGCTGTCTCAGATTATTGCATGCTGTGCTTTTTACTAAAGTTATTTTTTAAATCTAACACGGTGGTTGCATTAAGAACCAGTGTATCTTTGATTATATGTTAAACATGTATCTTTCATCAAAGTTTATGATGAGTATTTCTGTATTTCATGTGGCTATCTGTACTTTAGCTATTTTGGAGCCATTTCTGAACATGGCGCCAATGTAAAACCACAATTTGTGGCTATAAATATGCACATAATCGAACAAAACATAAATGTATTTTATAACATGATGTCATATGACTGTCATCTGATGAAGTTGTTCAAAGGTTAGTGATTAATTTTATCTCTATTTGTGGGTTTTGGGAAAGCTATCTTTTCTGTGAAAAAATGGCGGTGTGTTTTTGGATATTGTGGTGAGCTAACATAAATATATGTTGTGTTTTCGCTGTAAAACATTTTAAATATCTGACATGTTGGCTGGATTCACAAGATGTTTATCTTTCATTTGCTGTATTGGACTTGTGATTTCATGAAATTATATTATATTATATCCCTGTGGCGCTAGGCCAGGCTATGCTAGTCAGCGTTTCTGATTACAATGATCCCGGATCCGGGATGGGTAATCCAGAAGGGTTAATTTTGCTGGACCCCAGTAAGAGTAGCTGCCGCTTTGGCAAGAGTCGTCTGTTCTTTTGACCAATCGTTTAGTCGACATTTTTAAACATGTATTTTTCCATATGTTGATACATCCTGTGTTTTTAGGAAAAACATTCCCTATTCCCTCAGACCTTGCTCTCTTTACGTGACACATGTATGCATCGCATGCACGTGCCCAAAGACCTATTTGCATGTTGATTATGTAATTATTACTCAAGAATGTCTGTTATTCCAGAGGACGATTTGGACCGGATTCGTTTTTTTCCCTAACTGCCCCCTGTAATTCTAAATGTAAAAAAATATATATATATTCTAAATTGACAGGACGCAAGCTTTTTTATTCTAGGTGTGAAGGTACAGTATTTCATAGGTGATAGGGCTACACTGAACTTGAGCTCAGTTCCTAAGTTTCTAAACCAAACCATCTTTCCTATCGTATCGTCATAGTATTGGAATTGAGGAAGTCAAATCAAATTTTATTAGTCACATGCGCCGAATACAACTGGTGTAGACCTTACAGTGAAATGCTTACTTACAACCTCTAACCAACAATGCAGTTTAAAAAATAAAAATAAGAAATAAAAGTAACAAGTAGTTAAAGAGCAGTAAAGAGCAGCAGTAAAATAACAATAGCGAGACTATATACAGGGGGTACCGGTACAGAGTCAATGTGCGGGTGCACCGGTTAAGGTAATTTTGGTAATATGTACATGTAGGTAGAGTTATTAAAGTGACTATGCATAGATAATAACAGAGAGTAGCAGTGGTGGAAAAGGGGAGGGGGGGCAATGCAAATAATCTGGGAAGCCATTTGATTAGATGTTCAGGAGTCTTATGGCTTGGGGGTAAAAGGTTTTTAGAAGCCTCTTGGACCTAGACTTGGTGCTCTGGTACCGCTTGCCGTGCGGTAGCAGAGAGAACAGTCTATGACTAGGGTAACTGGAGTCTTTGGCAATTTTTAGGGCCTTCCTCTGACACTGCCTGGTATAGAGGTCCTGGATGGCAGGAAGCTTGGCCCCAGTGATGTACTGGGCTGTACGCACTACTAGTGCCTTGCGGTCGGAGGCTGAGCAGTTGCCATACCAGGCAGTGATGCAACCAGTCAGGATGCTCTCGATGGTACAGCTGGTACCTTTTGAGGATCTGAGGACCCATGCAAAATCTTTTCAGTCTCCTGAGGGAGAATAGGTTTTGTTGTGTCCTCTTCACGACTGTCATGGTGTGCTTGGACCATGTTAGTTTGTTGGTGATGTGGACACCAAGGAACTTGAAGCTCTCAACCTGTTCCACCACAGCCCCATCGATGAGAATGGGGGCGTGCTCGGTCCTCCTTTTCCTGTAGTCCACAATCATCTCCTTTGTCTTGCTAACGTTGAAGGAGAGGTTGTTGTCCTGGCACCACACAGCCAGGTCTCTGACCTCCTCCCTATGGGCTGTCTCGTTGTTGTCGGTGATCAGGCCACTTAATGATCTTGTTGGAGTCGTGCCTGGCCGTGCAGTCATGAGTGAACAGGGAGTACAGGAGGGGACTGAGCGCCCCTCAGGATCCCCTGAGTTGAGGATCGGCGTGGCGGATGGGTTGTTACCTACCCTTACCACCTGGGGGCGGCATGTCAGGAAGTCCAGGATCCAATTGCGGAGGGAGGTGTTTAGTCCCAGGGTCCTTAGCTTATTGATGAGTGATCATAATGTGTGATCATAATCATTGGGATATTTTAGCAATCTGCAGTACGTCCTAAATGCCCCCCCCCCACCCTTCAGATGTGAGCTTAACATTGCACTTGAGACTCATTTTAAGGGAATGGATGAGAAAGTAAACTTATAATTTCCAAACATTTAGGTCAGTTGTATACTGTTGCTTTGTGGTCTATTAAGAGGATTGCATTAAATAGGCCCAACAATTTTTTTTGTGATGCATTTGTTAATAGTCAATTCATACACACAAAACCATATAAACAAAAACATTCACTGTGAAATTTGATAGGCTGCATGTAGGCCATTCATGATATACCTACATTTATCGAATCAGTTAGTTTTCATGCGCAAAGTGTGAGCAACACCTGTCAAACTCAGACATTTATCTCAAAACACATGAATGTCGATTCGCATGGGACTTGTATTATCAGAGGACCTTGGAGTTAGCCAAAAAACAGGGTATTCTGGTTGGAAATGTTACTCTCCTGCCATCTAATTATTTCATATAAATATATATTTAACTAGGCAGTCAGTTATCCTCTACAGAGTACCTAACCCGGATCCGGGAGCACCCCCCACACCCCCCACACTGATTAGCATCGCTAGCATAGCGTCACAATTAAATAGTAGCATCTAAATATCATTAAATCACAAGTCCAAGACACCCAATGAAAGACACAGATCTTGTGAATAAAACCACCATTTCAGATTTTTTAAATGTTTTACAGGGAAGACACAATATGTAAATCTATTAACTAAACACGTTAGCAAAATGACACCATTTTCTTACTCCAACAGTTTCTTACTCCATCAGGTGCTATCACCAATTCGGCTAAACTAAGATATTGATAGCCACTAACCAACAAAAAAATTCTTAAGATGACAGTCTGATAACATATTTATGGTATAGCATAGTTTTTTTTTTTTAAATGTGCATTTTTCAGGTATAAATCACAGTTCTACATTGCAGCTGCAATCTGATATAGTGCTGATGCAGCTAGAACAATTACAGAGACCAACGTTATATAACTAATTACTTGTCTTAAAACATTTCAGAAAAAATACACAGCGTACAGACATTGAAAGCCCAACATCTGGTGAATCCAAACAATATTTCAGATTTTTTAAATGTTTTATAGCGAAATTAGCATAACTAGCTAATTAGCATAACCAGGCCAGCCAAAACCAGCTGGACGCGCGCGACCAGTTCACATGCACGACAGATATATGAAATAACATCGTAAATTGGGTCTTACTATTGCTGGTCTTTCATCAGAATGTTGATCAAGGTGTCCTTAGTCCTGATGAGTCGTTCAATCCATTCACAATGGCAACTTCCCCTCTTCATTTAGCCTGGGTACTGGTCGACTGGCACGGTCCATGTCCAAAGTTAAAAAACTCAAAGAACGGAACACGGCAAAACTCCCGAAAAAATTCTAATAATCTGATTAAACTATATTGAAAAAACATACATTACGGTGATATGGTCACATGTATCAAACAAACTTCGACACGGAGATAGTTTTCATCCGTAACGTCAGCATAACAAAAGACAATGCCACCTCTGAAAACGCGCATCTCAGAAACCGGAAGTTGTCGGTCACGCTAAAGAAATAGGTCTTATTTCACGTCAGTACAAGATAAACAAAAAATTTCTCCTCTGACGTCTTCCAGACACCCAGAGGAAGAAGAAGGAAGTGTCATTCGGGTCATAGGTCGCGTGACCATATATAGGCAGAGCTTTGAAGCGAGCATACACATCTTGCAATCTTTTTCTGGCTCAGGGAAAGTGCTGTGAAATGACCTGTGTTTGACTCAGAGACTCAATTGGAACGGTTTTAGAAACCATAGCTTGTTTTCTATCCAATGCTATATGGTTATATGCATATAGTAACAGCAATAATTGAATAAGAGGCAGTTTAGTCTGTAGAGGCAATTATGCTAATGCGAAACAGCACCCCCTGTATTCTCAAGAAGTTAAGAACAAATTCTTATTAACAATGACGGCCTACGGCCAAATGACGGCCAAACCCTAACCCGGACAACACTGGGCCAACTGTGCGCCGCCCTATAGGACTCCCTAACACGGCCGGTTGTGATAGAGCCTGCAATCGAACCAGGGTCTGTAGGGATGCCTCTAGCACTGAGATGCAGTGTCTTAGATCGCTGCGCCACTCGGGAGATTTCTGACATAGCAGATTCAGATGGGACAAAAATTACAGATGTGGTGTTTTGTGATCGTGCACATAATTACATTACCCGACCTCCCCCAGTAAAACTAATCCTGTCCGAATAGGGCACAATGGAGCCTGACCTATAGCCAGGACCGCTCTTTGCCGTTCTGCTGCCATAGGCGAGACCAAAAAATGCTGTCCTTTGCGAAACTAGAATAGTCCCAGTAAGCAAAATGTATTTAACTAGGCAAGTCTTCTTGACGCTAGGGGTCAGATTTTTTTTATTTTTTAAATAACGTTCCCAAGGTAAACAGACTATTTCTCAGGTCCAGATCGTAGAATATGCATATAATTTACAGATTAGGATAGAAAACACTCCAAAGTTTCCAAAACTGTCAAAATATTGTTTGTGAATACAACACAACTGATTTTGCAAGCGAAAATCTGAGGAAATCTAACCCGGAAGTGCTTTTTAAAAATTTTAAATCTGTGTTTCATTGCCCGTCTTTCTTCCATTTAAAGGGGTATCATCCAGATTCATTTTCAATTGGCTTCCTCAGGCTGTGACCAGGCTTTAGACATAGTTTCAGGCTTTCATTTTGAAAAATGAGCGAGATTTTTCAAAACTAGTCAGGTGTCCTTTGATTAGTTCCTGCGTGTGAGAGGGTAGCTCTCCATTTTCTTTCTCTCTTTTATTGAATAGGTTACGGTCCGGTTGAAATATTGTCGATTATGTATGTTTAAAACAACCTGAGGATTGATTATAAAAAACATTTGACATGTTTCTACGAACATTACGGATACTTTTTGGAATTTTCGTCGAACGGAACGAGGCTGTGGTTTTCTGAACATAACGCGCAACCCAAATTGCGTTTTTTTGTTATAAAAGTAATATTTATCGAACAAAAATAACATTTATTGTGTAACTGGGAGTCTCGTGAGTGCAAACATCTGAAGATTATCAAAGGTAAGCGATTAATTTTATTGCTTTTCTGACTTTCGTGACCATGCTAATTTGGGGCTAGCTGTTCTAGCATTGATTGATACACTCACAAAAGCTTGGATTGCTTTCGCTGTAAAGCATACTTTCAAAATCTGACACGATAGGTGGATTAACAACAAGCTAAGCTGTGTTTTGGTATATTTCACTTATGATTGCATGATTATAAATATTTTTAGTAATATTCGGTGCCCTGCAATTCAGCGGTTGTTTAGGAAAATGATCCCGCTAAAGGGATCCGTAGCGCAGAGAGGTTAAGAATAAATTATTTCAATGACAGCCTAGGAACAGTGGGTTAATTGCCTTGTTCAGGGGCAGAACAAGAGATTATTACCTTGTCAGCTCAGGAATTCGATCTTGCAACCTTTCGTTTACTAGTCCAACGCTCTAACCACTAGGCTACCTGCTGCCCCAAACAATGACGTTGAAAAGATTTCTAACATACATATTTTCCAGACATTGACGTTTGGTTAAATTTAGGTTCTGAATAAAAGATGAAAATGTACTTTCCATATGTTTTAAAATATGCATTTTCCAGAACGCTGAAAAGTCATATTTTCCTGGACATTGAAAATTACATATTTTCCAGACGTTAAAATCAGGTACATTTTTCATTCTGAATGAAAATGGAAAATACTTATCTATTATTGGTTCATATTTGGACCTGAACAAAAACCAATGTCTGTGGATGTGGAAAATCCAGGCCGGTCCGGAACTGCACCAAAAAAAGACATCCAAAAGGCGTCGGTGTCAGTCCGTGCTTGCTGAGGTGTAGCCTACAGTGTTGCCTGAAATTACATTTTATTAACTCCCATCTATGTGGTATGCCTACTGTTTCTAAAACACCAAAAACCGACATCTGTACAGGACCGAAAAAATACTTCCAAAAGACGTCGGCTCTTGCTTACTCTGGTGTAGCCTGCCATGTCAGCCCGCAATGGATTTTATGAATCCCCATCCGTTTGTAAAACAGGCCATTGTTTTGGCTTTATTAGTCGTGATTCCTGTGACTAATCAATTTGGCTATTTACGCACTGAATATCAGCTACCCAACTTTATCAGGAGCTGTTGTTGTGGAAAATATTGAATCAAATACTTCTCAGATACCGGAGCTTGTGAATTCAAATAGACTTTATTACAGAGTAACAAAGCTGAGCAATTCCATGGAAGAACTGAATCTTCATTCTTAGTACTTGGCTTTTATACAGTCTTACCCTTACATAACGTTGTCACTCCACTTTACAAATCTTGTTATTTTACTTAGTTTCCATTCTCTTATTGGCTTAGACATTGGGGCATAGATTATATTGGTGGCATGACATGTATACTCCTACTGGTGCCTATCACTGATTAGCTGTCCAAAGGTCTTCACAAGTTCAGGCCGATGTTGTCTATGTATGATTAACCCACATGCATGTCCAGTAGCCTTCACAAGATCAGATATGGCCCAGACCAGTCACGTCTTGTTGATCTAACTTGCCTCATCCACACAGATTCTGCTTACGTTCTGTTTTTTACATGTCTAATAGTTGACTCGACATTGATCCAGCTTTGTACACTCACATGGGCTTCAGCCTTCACTCTGCTTACACATGTCTAATATTTAAACGTATATCGATTATTCTTTCTACTTCAAAGAGAACAGTATAGGTACTGAGAATCATCAGATGACTGGAAAATCTCCTACACTATGTCAAGTCTATTTGCAATGTGTTTACACATTGGGAAATGCAGGAGTATTTTTACTTTTTCGCTATGATCAGCTTGTCAAAATAATTACAGATATGAACTTGAAACCACTGATCATGACAATGGGGTGAAACTCCTAAAAAACAGTTGTGATTGTCTATTCCATAATATCCATTTTACTTTGACCTGTCCTGTTTTTAGGATATGCTGTTTGTTAACATAACAGCTCATTTTTTATTTGATTGAGCGCCATTTAGGTTAGGCTATTTGATTGGAGAAACCGGCATAATGTAAAAAGTGTCCGTCTCATTACATTGTAATTCATTTTATCTCCAGCCTGTAGGCTACAGAAAAGGCCACATACTCTTTCTACCGCATCCTATATCTGCTACATGATTTATGTTGGATTGTTTTTTTTGGGACTGAACGTTGATGCGTTTCCAACAGCACCCTGGAAAGGTGCGCTGGGAATGGACAAGAAACATATTTTGTACCCCTGCCTTTGACAATGTGGGCACTGCTTATCAAAGGGCGGCATCAGCGCTCACCTAAAAAGCCCATATGCCACCGGTTGGGAGAAATTGTCATTGTTTTTGGCCAGAATTGTGTGAGGTTTTATGTGTTGTTGTTGGAGGTGCGTCTTGGTCAGTTAGGCTCAGAAAATGCCACCCTCGTCAATCTGCTGCCATAGGCGGCCTCCTAATCCTGCTTAATGACGTGACAAATAAACTCGAAATGGGGGAATATTTACAGGTTGCTCAGGAGGTAAAGGAAAAAACAGATGTGTGGAATAAATGTGGCTAGTTGTGGAAAATACTGGAGATCAAGAAAAAGAAGGTAAGGAGCAAGCGCTGCGTGTATATTATGGGTGCCAAACAGGTGCTGTATAGATTACAATATCATTTCTCTGACCGTTTGGAACAATGCAAACAACCCTAAATAAAGTATAAGCGTACCAGAGAGTCTGGTGTAACGTTTTTTGGGTAAGCCTTTATTACAGCAAAGACAAACAGTCGCAATCATTGGTGAATGCAATATCTGAAATGTAACGGTTTATTCACTGTTTAAGCTAATTATTAAATGCTCGCTTTATTATTTTAAAAATAAAATGTGTGATTGCATTTAAAATCATGAATGACTTGTTTCTTGTGTGATGACATGAACGAATGAATGATTGATTAATACTGTAGCCTATGGAAGTATTGAAATGAAGTTACGGTATTAAGACTTAACAGGATGTGTTCATTGGCCTACAGCTCAATGGTGGTTATACAGGACTACTATACCAAGGCTACTAATGATGACATTACTTATTATAAAAATAACAGTAAGGAGAACAAGAAAAAGGGGCATTTATTAATATTTTTCAGACAATTTGGAACAGTGTAAACACTAAATAAATGAGAACAGCCTCTGGTATTATTTATAATGAAGAAAAAGTGTAAAGCTTTTTCTACAGCAAAGCAAAGATAAAAAATACTGCCGAATGTGAAATTGTTTCTTGGTGCTCACGGAATCAGTAGGCTATTAAACAAACACTCGAACAGGCAACAGACATAGGATCAGTCTTATTTCTGTAGATATATTGATGATTTATAAAGCCAGGCATATTTAACAGGGTATTGATTATAGACCTAACTAAGTTCGGGTTTCCTCTCTCCTCACTTTTCTTAGACAATAAGGCAAGAGCTGTTTTCTCATCTCCTCATTTGGTTTCTGACTCCGGTATTGTTCTCAACACCTATGTGCTGGCTATTATGCACATAGCAACATGGTCTAAGAAAAGGCGCAATGATGTCTTTCAGAACCGTGGATAGCAACAGCTATCCAACGAGGGAGAAAGCGCATTTGTTATAAAATAATATTAAACCGTTGTTTAGGTAATATAACCATGTACAATTTCAGTAGCACATGTCTTAGACTGACTGTGCCATCCCCACGGCCTCCACAATGGATCAGTCCACTTGAATCAGACAGGTATCTTGTACATTCTGTTACTCATACACACACACAGCTCTTACTGATACCTTGAAAGTGACTTATATTCTCTCATACAGCTCTCAACCCCCCTCCCTCTTTCTCTCTCGCCATCTCTCCGTTGCTCCCTCACTCGCTCCATCAGAGAAAGCATGAGAACACCTCAGTGTGGAGGACGCAGAGAGCAGCTCAGGGTACTCAGGTCTCAGGGAGTAGCACGTGGTGAAGGCCTCCGCCCTGCTCCGACTCTACTGTGCACTGATGGGCATCGCAGGACTCAGGTAGGCAACACTGCAGAGAGGAGAGGACATCAGTAGGGATGGCACTGATGGTCTCTTCTGATTGTTACTGTTTTATGAGTTCTTTTCAAGAGGGGGGTGAGGAGTTATCTTAGTTTTGTTTGTGTGAGAATGTAATTGACTTTTGAAAGATGGTGTATGTAATGTTTGTGGGTGTTTAACTTATGGTTGCAATTTTGGGTGTTTTGTGAGATTTGATGCAATGGTGGTGTGTGTGTCTTCCCCCATGGACAGGCCTACTGATGAGGAGGCAGAGCAGCTTCTCCAGCTGATGACCAGCAGGCCTCCGGCCACTCCAGCTGGGGTTCGCTTTGTCTCTCTGTCCTTCTGTAAACTACTAGCCTTCCCCACACTAGTCAGGTAGGACCATGTTACCACTACAACCAGCCTCCTACTCGTCCGTATCTCCTTACTCACCACGTCCTACAGATGTTATTGGCTCTTTCTCAATTGTCCATACACACTCTTCACTTCATTGCACTGATCTGAAAGAACTGAGGTAAAAGCCACCATTGTTTTAGCCTGTCAAATATTTCCCAATCAGTGCAGATGAAGAGGAGAAATGAGGAGAAGGTAGATGTTTAAGCAGTTGAGTTGGTCATTGTATCCTATGCCAAGCAGTTGGCAGACAGATTCTCGCTGGGCTAACAGAGCCAGGTTCAACAGGTAGCTTGTTTGGAAAGGTACCTGATGTTATGTTAAGTGGTATTTGACGGTGTTGTGTTATCTGGTGTTCTCCTGCTGCACCCCGGAGCAGGAGCAGCTGATGGTGATGTGGCTCAGCTAGATGATCAAAAAGGAGGAGTATTTCGAGAGGTGATTACGACCTGTCCTTATGTTTTTGTTTATTAAGCTCTCTTTCATGTTTCATCTGTTCCCCCAGTAACTGCGGAATGAGCAGTCTATCGCTGGTGGGGTAGGTTTCTCAAAAACATGTACATTCTATAACATCCAATATACATTGAAAATACAGATTCTGTTAAAATAAAGTGAATTTCTCCTTTAATGCTGCCTCGCAAAACACAGGTGTACTGTGCATGTTAATGCTCCATCTCCACGTCTTGTTCTTCCCTCCCCTTCTCCTCTCTGCTCTGGTCTATGCTACTGGAGGGGAAAGGCAGAGGGCAGACAGCTCATCTAAAAATAAGAAAAAACGGTGCAGGGACGTGGGGTGGAATAGAGCAGGGCTAGGGAGGGATAGGGGAGTGGGGGGGGCAACCCGAGAGGCCCTGACAGGCTTTCAAAAATGTAATAAGCCCTTCATCGTCTGTGAGTTATTACTGCATCAGCCCAACTCCCTGTCTGTGTAAATGTGTGTTTCCTCTGTGTGCTGTGGACCCATCAGTGGGAAGGTAAATCAGTGTAGAGGGGGCACTGGGCCGGAGGAGGAGGGAGCAGGGTGTCTGTCATAGTTGGGTATAATCAGTTTATTAAAGTGCCATCCTCCTAAGATGCATTGTAAGCTGCCGGTTTAAATCTCTCTCCACTGTATTTCTCTCTCTCTCTCCCTCTCTCTCCCTCTCTCTCTCTCTCTCTCTCTCTCTCTCTCTCTCTCTCTCTCTCTCTCTCTCTCTCTCTCTCTCTCTCTCTCTCTCTCTCTCTCTCTCTCTCTCTCTCTCTCTCTCTCTCTCTCTCTCTCTCTCTCTCTCTCTCTCTCTCTCTCTCTCTCTCTCTCTCTCTCTCTCTCTCTCTCTCTCTCTCTCTCTCTCTCTCTCTCTGTCTGTGTGTGTACAGTGCTGCGGGTGTCTCCGCTTCTTTCGCAGAGATGCTATTACTGGTTGCCATGTATTTCCATAGCAACCAGCTCAGCGCCATCATCGAGCTGGTCTGCTCCACGTTGGGGATGAAGTTAAGGTGGAGTGATGGTGGAAGGTGGGGGGGATCTCAATTGCATACACCTCGTCTCCTTCTCAAAACCCATTGGATGAGAAAGCCAGAGGTCCCCCCCCTAGAGAGAGAGAGAGAGACTATATAGTACATCCTCCACTGCAGGAAGCGTACAAACTGAGACTGCTGCCTGCCAATACACTGACTGTTGTGTTCAGTTATTTCAGCTGTCACTTCATTTTTCAGAGAAAGAGGGAGCAATGTAATTTGATTGTTTTGAACTTTATTTCCCACCCAAGGCTGCCTAAGAATTTTATCCAATATGAATAGAGTAGAATTATTAAATGCAAGGTTCATTCATTGCTCTCAGGAGGTTTTCAATAGGTACTGGCTGCAGTAAAAGCAGAGATGGTGGTAGTGGCACCTCTGCCAGCAGATCTCTCCCCGAGTAAAATCAGTCAAATTGATATCTGTGTAAATGATACCAGTCTAACTGATCTATGGGTAAATGCTCACCTGCAGATTGTCATTAAACCAAGCTCTCTGAGCAAAATGAAGACCATCTTTACCCAGGAGATCTTCATTGAGCAGGTACTTCATATACACAGCCACATGTCCACAGTTAGCTTCATCTTTTTAGATTAAATATTTCTTAAAGATGTACATACTGTATGTTGTTTATTTGCGATACAGTGCAATATTATTTTATTTGTAATTTGGACTGAATTGGTTCTTTATCCATAGTATTGGCCAGGTGTATTGATATTCTATTGGTTGTTGTCCAGGTGGTCACTGCCCACGCTGTGAGGGTGGCGGTTACCAACAACCTGTGTGCCAAAATCACAGGCTTCCTGCCCGTCCACTATATCTACCAGATGCTCCGCAGCAGAGCCTTCACCAAGCGCAAGGTCTCCATCAAGGTAGGCCTTTCTCCAGTCTGTGGTTATGTTATTGGCCTCATGCCTTTTCTCTTCATTCATGGCTCCATCTACTGGCTATTTCCATTGAACAAGGGTCATGGCTTTGGTGAGCAGCATGGAGAATTCCACCTGCTATATTTTGAGACATGGGAATGAGAACTCACACCTGATCAATTGTTTTTTACTGGTGCTGGTCTCTTGGTACAATAGCCTATACAACAAATACATATCGATATACTAGGGATGTGTATCTTTCCCTTTCAAGGCGATTAGATGCGTATCTATACACATGAGCTCCGATACGATACAGGAATGATAGGTTTTAGTTGAAAACGTTTCGATGCGGTTCAGTTTGATTAGAGAACGAATCAATGCGGTACAATACGATTCAATGCACTAACATTTGTTCATTAAATATCATTCATTTTCCATTCTAAATGAAAATCTCCTGCTGATGGAGCTCATGAGCTAGGCCTGTCTGAGCTGACGTGTGTGTGTGTAAATTATTTATGACTATGGTGTATGTACTATGTTGGCACCTGAGCTGAGCCATAAGGGAGACTAACTGCTGCCACTATCAGATGGGCTGGCAGGCAACGTAGCCTATATTTTTGGGTTCTGAAATCACTATGACCCATTAATTGTTGTCATTTTTGCAGATTAAGTGTTTGCACTAGTAATGTGTCCATATTTATCGTTTACAAATTAGCTATGACATACTGTCCAAACAGATCTGTGAGGAAGGGGGATCCTTTTAAATATGCTATTGGACCATAAACAGATTTGGCAAATGTATCTATGTAGTCCAAATAATGACGATCAACGCTTTTTGGAAATATACACCGCTGAAGTTGGAAGTTTACATACACCTTAGACAAATACATTTAAACTACATTTTTCACATTTCCTGAAATTTAATCCTCGTAAACATTCCCTGTTTTAGGTCAGTTAGGATCACCACTTTATTTTAAGAATGTTAAATGTCAGAATAATAGTAGAGAGAATGATTTATTTCATATTTTATTTCTTTCATCACATTCCCAGTGGGTCAGAAGTTTACATACACTCAATTAGTATTTGGTAGCATTGCCTTTACATTCTTTAACTTGGGTCAAACGTTTTGGGTAGCCTTCCACAAGCTTCCCACAATAAGTTGGGTGAATTTTGGCCCATTCCTCCTGACAGAGCTGGTGTAACTGAGTCAGGTTTGTAGGCCTCCTTGCTCGCACACGCTTTTTCAGTTCTGCCCACAAATTTTCTATGGGATTGAGGTCAGGGCTTTGTGATGGCCACTCCAATACCTTGACTTTGTTGTCCTTAAGCCATTTTGCCACAACGTTGGAAGTATGCTTGGGGTCACTGTCCATTTGGAAGACCCATTTGCGACCAAGCTTTAAATTCCTGACTGATGTCTTGAGATGTTGCTTCAATATATCCACCTAATTTTCCTGCCTCATGATGCCATCTATTTTGTGAAGTGCACCAGTCCCTCCTACAGCAAAGCACCCCCACAACATGATGTTGCCACCCCCGTGCTTCACGGTTGGGATGTTGTTCTTCGGCTTGCAAGCCTCCCCCTTTTTCCTCCAAACATAACGATTATGGCCAAACAGTTCTATTTTTGTTTCATCAGACCAGAGGACATTTCTCCAAAAAGAACGACCTTTGTCCCCATGTGCAGTTGCAAACCGTAGTCTGGCTTTTTTATGACGGTTTTGGAACAGTGGCTTCTTCTTTGCTGAGCGGCCTTTCAGGTTATGTCAAATCAAATCAAATGTGTTTGTCACATGGTTAGCAGATGTTAAAACCTTTTCTCAATAGGGGGTGCTGTTTGCACTTTGTAATAATTTCGTTCCCAAATTAAACTGCCTCGTACTCAATTCTTGCTCGTACAATATGCATATTATTATTACTATTGGATAGAAAACACTCTCTAGTTTCTAAAACCGTTTGAATTATATCTGTGAGTAAAACAGAACTCGAGTTGGAGCAATTTTCCTATGAGGAAGTGAGAAATCTGAAATCTGCAGGCTGTTCTGAGGTCGGTTTATTAATTTGCCTGTCTTCTATTGGTTGAGATGCACTGCATACACCTTCCCCTGGATGTCAGTGAATAGTGAGAATTGAAATGGAGTTGCTAGGCAGATCTGAGGCCTTATAAATGGGCTGGCAACGTGGGGTCCTCCCTTTCTTCTCTTCGCCATGACGCAAGACAGACCTCAGGATGGCCTTCTAGAAAGCTCCCGTTATAGCCCTTAGATATATCCGGCTCTGATCTGACTCCGAGTTATATCAGTTTATATCAGTATATTGCGATTTATGGGTATTTATTTGTGCTGCGTTCTAGGGAGTTGGACACGTCTGGCCCACATGGCTAATGTTTACTGCTAATTCCAACGTTGAAGGCGACAATCTACAACCGAGCAACGATTATTTTGGAAAAAGGACAACTTGCCCAAGATTCTGATGGGAGCTCATCAAAAAGTAAGAACTATTTATGATGTTAATTCGTTGTTCTGTTGAAAAATGTAAAACTCATATTCCACCATTAATTACGGTGCGGTCTCGCTTTAACGCACGCTGTATGTCGTAGTAACGTTAATTTTAAAAATCTAACACAGCGATTGCATTAAGAACTAATGTATCTTTCATTTGCTGTCCAACCTGTATTTTTTAGTCAAGTTTAAATTTAGTTAGTGATTAGATTAGGTGCCTCTCCCAAGATTTCTCCCGACATATTGTTGGCAGCTTGGCTACTATTCTCATTGTATAACCACGATTTGTGCCGCTAAATATGCACATTTTCGAACAAACTCTATATGTATTGTGTAATATGATGTTATAGGACTGTCATCTGAAGAAGTTTGAGAAGGTTAGTGAAAAAATTAATATCTTTTGCTGGTTTATTCGTTATCGCTATTGTTGGCTTGAATCAATGCTGTTGTGTGGTTGGCTATTGTAGTAAGCTAATATAATGCTATATTGTGTTTTCGCTGTAAAACACTTAAAAAATCTGAAATATTGGCTGGATTCACAAGATCTTTGTCTTTCATTTGCTGTACGCTGTGTATTTTTCATAAATGATTTATGATGAGTATTTAGGTAATTCACGTTGGTCTCTGTAGTTATTCTAGTTGCTTTGGTGAGAGTTGTGATGGTGGCTGCAATGGTAAACTATGATTTATACCTGAAATATGCACATTTTTCTAACAAAACATATGCTATACAATAAATATGTTAACCTGTCTAGGATCAGCGTGGCGCTAGCGGCACTCCCCCCCCCCCCCCCACTGAAAAACCAGTGCCGCGAAATTCAAAAAAAATATTTTTTTAAAATATTTAACTTTCACACATTAAAGTCCAATACAGCTAATGAAAGACACAGATCTTATGAATCCAGTCAACATTTCCGATTTTTAAAATGTTTTACAGGGAAGACACAATATGTAAAGATGTACATCTATTACCTAAAAACACATTAGCATAATCCACCATCTTTTATTTGTCCACCAACACCAGTAGCCATCACCAATTCGGCTAAACTAAGATATTTATAGCCCCTAACCAACAAAAAAACTCATTAGATGACAGTCTGATAACATATTTATGGTATGGGATAGGTTTTGTTAGAAAAAAGTGCATATTTCAGGTATATGGCATAGTTTACAATTGCACCCACCATCACAAATGGACTAGAATAATTACAATGAGCAACGTGTTTACCTAACTACTAATCATCAAACATTTCGTAAAAATACACAGCATACACGAATCGAAAGACACAGATCCTGTGAATACAGACAATATTTCAGATTTTCTAAGTGTCTTACAGCGAAAACACAATAAATCGTTATATTAGCTTAGCACATAGCAATTAGCAGCCCAGCATTGATTCTAGCCAAAGTGAGCGATAAAAGTCAACATCGCCAAAAGATATTAATTTTTTCACTAACCTTCTCAGAATTCTTCCGATGACACTCCTGTAACATCACATTACAACATGCATATACAGTTTGATCGAAAATGTTTATATTTAGCCACCAAAATCATGGTTAGACAATGTGAAATGTAGACAAGCTGGTAAAGAAAACGTCCTTGCGCCACTTAGACAGTGATCTACTCTTATACATAAATACTCATAAACGTGACTAAAAAATATAGGGTGGACAGGGATTGATAGACAATTTAATTCTTAATACAATTGCGTTATTACATTTTTTAATTTATCCTTACTTTTCAATACAGTTTGCGCCAAGCGAAGCTACGTCAAAAAACATGGCGTCCTAAGCCACTAAAATGTTTCGACAGAAACACGATTTATCATAATAAAAATGTCCTACCTTGAGCTGTTCTTCCATCAGTATCTTGGGCAAAGGATCCTTTCTTGGGAGAAATCGTCTTTTGGTGGAAAGCTGTCCTCTTGCCATGTGGAAATGTCAACTACGTTCGGGATGAACTGAAAAGCGTGCCCAACTTTTCACATCGTTGCAAAAATAAATGTCCCAAAATCGCACTAAACGGATATAAATTGCTATAAAACGCTTTAAATTAACTACTTTGTGATGTTTGTAACTCCTATAATGAGTGAAAAGATGACCGGAGAAATATAACAGGCTAAACTAACGCTTGGAACAGGAGAGGGTCGGTGTCTTCCACGCGCGTTACGCAGCAAGAAAAGACTTGCTAGCTAAAGGTTTTTTTCATTTGTAGGGCCTGTGAACGAGCAATCGAGCCCGTTGGAATCGTCATCACGTAAAGGCATCCAGGGGAAGACGTAAGAAGTGTCCGTATAGTCATAGCAACGACAGTGCCCGTTTAAATGACTTCAGAAAAGTGGCCAACGTTTCTCAAATCTGACTCCATGTCAGGGAAATTGCTGTAGAATGGGCTCTGTTCCACTTAGAGACAAAATTTCAACTCCTATAGAAACTATAGACTGTTTTCTATCCAATAATAATAATAATATGCATATTGTACGATCAAGGATTTTGTGGGAAGCCGTTTAAAAAATTAGCCACATTAGCATAAATAGTCTAAACAGCGCCCCCATCCCCAACAGGTTAACAGACTGTCATCTGATGAAGTTGTTTCTTGGTTAGTGGCTATTTATATCTTTATTTGGTCGAAATTGTGATAGCTACCTATGCAGGAAAAAAATGGTGGAAAAAAGAAGTTGTGTCATTTGCTATCGTGGTTAACTAATAGATTTACATATTGTGTCTTCCCTGTAAAACATTTTAAAAATCAGAAATGATGGCTGGATTCACAAGATGTGTATCTTTCATCTGGTTTCTTGGACTTGTGATTTAATGATATTTAGATGCTAGTATTTACTTGTGACGCTATGCTAGGCTATGCTAGTCAGCTTTTTTACTGATGGGGGTGCTCCCGGATCCGGGATTGTGATGAAGTAGAAGTTAATGTAAGTGTAGCGAAATTCTTGTGCTTCTAGTTCCGACCATGCAGTAATATCTAACAAGTAATATAACCTAACAATTACACAACAATTACCTTATACACACAAGTGTAAAGGAATTAATAGGAATATGTACATAAAAATATATAAATGAGTGATGGCCGAACGGCATAGGCAGGATGCAGTAGATGGTAGAGAGTACAGTATATACATATGAGATGAGTAATGTAGGGTATGAGAACATTATATAAAGTGGCATTGTTTAAAGTGGCTAGTGATACATTTAATTACATCAAGATGGAAAGATGCAGTAAATGGTATAGCGTACAGTATATACATATGGGATGAGTAATGTAGGGTATGTAAACATTATATAAAGTGGCTAGTGATAAATTGAATCCATCAATTTTTCCATTATTAAAGTGGCTGGAGTTGAGTTAGTATGTTGGCAGCAGCCACTCAATGTTAGTGATGGCTGTTTAACAGTCTGATGGCCTTGAGATAGAAGCTGTTTTTCAGTCTCTCGGTTCCCGCTTTAATGCACCTGTACTGACCTCGCCTTCTGGATGATAGCGGGGTGTACAGGCAGTGGCTCGGGTGGTTGTTGTCCTTGATGATACCCTCTGGAGAGCCTTCCGGTTATGGGCGGAGCAGCTGCCATACCAGGCGGGGATACAGCCAGACAGGATGCTCTCGATTGTGCATCTGTAAAGGTTTGTGAGTGTTTTTGGTGACAAGCCGAACTTCTGCGCCTTCTTCACCACGCTGTCTGTGTTTCAGATTGTCCGTGATGTGTATGCCAAGGAACCTAAATCTTTTCACCTTCTCCACTACTGTCCCGTCGATGTGGATAGGGGTTGCTCCCTCTGCTGTTTCCTGAAGTTCACGATCAGTTCCTTTGTTTTGTTGACATTGAGTGTGAGGTTATTTTCCTGACACCACACTCCGAGGGCCCTTACCTCCTCCCTGTAGGCCGTCTCGTCGTTGTTGGTAATCAAGCCTACCACTGTAGTGTCGTCCGCAAACTTGATGATTGAGTTGGAGGTGTGCATGGCCACGCAGTCATGGGTGAACAGGGAGTACAGGAGAGGGCTGAGAACGCACCCTTGTGGGGCCCCAGTGTTGAGGATCAGCGGGGTGGAGATGTTGTTTCTTACCCTCACCACCTGGGGGCGGCCCGTCAAAGTTCAGGACCCAGTTGCACAGGACGGGGTCGAGACCCAGGGTAGTTTCAAAGCACTTCCTGATGACGGAGGTGAGTGCTACGGGGTGATAGTTGTTTAGCTCAGTTACCTTAGCTTTCTTGGGAACAGGAATGTCCCAGGAACGCTCTTCATTCAGGTTACAACATCTCACTTTCGGTTATTTGAAAATGAAATAATCGCCAAAATATCACTTTTTTTTAAACGAGCCATAGAATGCTGGTTGCAATTTCAGTTTAATCCACCAGAAAAAAACAGTATTACAACAAATATTATGGTTAAACTCAAATATACTAGTTGATGATGAAAAACCCTTTTTGAGATTGTCTTTTAACTGTATAATCTTTAATTATATAATTAGGACTGGTGGAGTTATGTCACACATGCAGCTAACAAAAATATATGGAAATGTCAAGCTCTATCCAAAATTACAACCAACTGATTGCAGTATTACCTCAATTGGAGGAGGAAAGTGGAAGGGGGAGAAGGTAAGGAACTTCTCTGTCGACCCTGCATTAAACACCAACATTTTATTTATTTATTTAAACATTGTGATGAATAAAAGAAGTATACTAGTTGCATTTAAGGACCAGAAAATTGACAGCTGCAAAATACAAGTTGTAAAATAGTTCGGAAGATATTTTTGCTGTGTTTATGAACTGATGCACAAAACAATGCTGGATTCAACATTTTAAATTTAACTTATTATACAAAATTCTTGCAACGAATAGAATGTTATCTACAGTGCATTCGGAAAGTATTCAGACCCCTTGACTTTTTCTACATTTTCTTACATTACAGCCTTATTCTAAAATGTATTAATTAGTTGTTTCCCATCATCAATCTACACACAATACCCTATAATGACAAAGCAATAACAGCAATTTTCTTTTGCAAATGTATGAAGAAAAAAAGAATCGCATTTTACGTAAGTATTCAGCCCCTTTACTCCGTACTTTGTTGAAGCACCTTTTGGCAGCGATTACAAACTTCTTGGGTATGAAGCTACAAGCTTGGCACACCTGTATTTGGGGAGTTTTGGATGGGGAGCATCGCTGCACAGCTATTTTCAGGTCTCTCCAGAGAGTTTCTATTGGGTTCAAGTCTGGGCTCTGGATGGGCCACTCAACGACATTCAGAGACTTGACCCGAAGCCACTCCTGCATGGTCTTGGCTGTGTGCTTAGGGTTGTTGTCCTGCTGGAAGCTGGCCCTTCGACCAAGTCTGACGTACTGAGTGCTCTGGCGCAGGTTTTCATCAAGGGTCTCTGTACTTTGCTTCGTTCATCTTTCCCTTGATCCTGACTAGTCTCCCAGTCCCTGCCGCTGAAAAACATCCCCACCACATGATGCTGCCACCAGCATGCTTCACTGTAGGGATGGTGCCAGGTTTCCTCCAGACGTGACGCTTGGCATTCAGGCCAAAGAGTTCAATCCTGGTTTCATCAGACCAGATAATCTTGTTTCTCATGGTCAGAGTCCTTTCAGGTGCCTTTTGGCTGCAGCGATCGTTGTCCTTCTGGAAAGTTCTCCAATCTCCACAGAAGAACTCTGTAGCTCTGTCAGAGTGACCATTGTTTTCTTGGTCACCTCCCTGACCAAGGCCCTTCGCCCCAGATTGCTCAGTTTGGCCGGGTGGCCAGCTCTAGGAAGAGTTTTGGTGGTTCTAAACTAATTCCATTTATGAATGATGGAGACAACTGTGTTCTCGGGGACCTTCAATGCTGCCAACATTTGTTGGTACCCTTCCCCAGATCTGTGCCCCGACACAATCCTGTCTCGGAGCTCTACGGACAGTTCTTTCAACCTCATTGCTTGGTATTTGTTCTGACATACACTGTCAACTGTGGGACCTTATATACATTTAGACAGGTGTGTGCCTTTCCAAATCAATTGAATTTACCACAGGTGGACTCCAATCAAGTTGTATAAACATCTCAAGGATGATCAATAGAAACAGCATGTTTTCTGTGAACAGACAATCATTATATCACTTGTCTTGGTACTGCCCATATGTACCTTGTTTTTGGTCGGTGGTTCAGGAATGGCTGAAAAAAATCACAACATTTATCTAAAGCTAGCTTTGCAAATAGCAGTGCTGGGTGACTTGAAAAGCCGTACACAATCTATCAATAATATAATAATACTCTTGGTCATCTTTAATTTTTTAATTCTGGAGAAACTATGAGAGTAGAAAGGTTCAGAACTTTTGTGAAACATCACAGCACAGTTGAAACATATATGCCAACTTGCAGCGACGAAACAAGATCGTAATTGGGTATAATGAAAAAGGGGGGGTAATATATCTATTTTTTAAAGAGCCCACAATCTGTTACTAGCTTACTTTATTACGGTAAAACACAATTTTCCATAGGTTGTCACTCAACTAATTAAACCTAATATCACGCAAGCCATGGTAGCGTTTTAATGCTAAAGGTGCCGAGGAGATGTGGTCAGCCCGCAAAGCTGGGCACAGTGTGCAGTTTGACAAGGCTATTGGTATTACCTGGAGTTGCAAAATGCTAAATGACTTGGAGATCAATGACTGTCTCAACAGTTACATCCAGTTAGACACTGAAGGGGATGACGAATCAGTTGTGACAGAAGATGAGGTCTTCTTCGGACACTAGAAAGAATGTAATATGAGCAAAATACATTTCTAGAACAAACTTTTGTGAACTGGTGGTTCGTAAAGTTTGAATATGTTTTCTGACCAATGCATGCTACATTTGGATTAGTTTTGGGTCTGCAGAACAATGCACTTGTATCTTAAACATTTTAATTGGCAACCGATACGTATCGGTGAATCGTTACATCCCTATAATATACACATTAATGCTGTTGCACTCCATCTTGTCTCCTATAGGACTGGATCTACAGGCAGCTGTGTGAGACGTCCAGTACTCTCCACACCCAGCTGCTGTCCCTCATCAACGTCTACATCAACTCCATCCTCACCCCGGGCCTCCAAGGCCAACCCCAAGGCCGCCAATGACCGAGCAGGAGGTCTTCACCGTCTACCAAGGCTCAGCTGGGGTGAGCGTTGTCACTGCATAAACGCATCTACACAAACACACAGTAACCAAAGGGTTAACTATGCTATAAATGTCTCTGAACTTATTAATTGAATCAGTACAGATTGATACATTTGTTTTCAATTGAGTTGGAGGTCAAAACCCATTTCATCAATGCTAATAATTAGACAAACTTGTAGGGGTGCAGAATTCCAGTACATTTCCCCAAATTCCTTGGTTTTCCAGAAATCCTTTTTAGAAGATTCCTGATTATTTCCTTCCACATGGGAATTTTGGGTAACTTACTGGAATTTTGCATCCCTAGAGTCACATCAACCTAGCTCAATTAATAGCTCCCAGATAGTATGTCCTTATATGTGTGTGTGTGTGTGTATGTATGTATGTATGTATGTATGTATGTATGTATGTATGTATGTATGTATGTATGTATGTATGTATGTATGTACGTACGTACAGTTGAAGTCGGAGGTTAAAAATACACTTAGGTTGGAGTCATTAAAACTCGTTTTTCAACCACTCCACAAATTTCTTGTTAACAAACTATAGTTTTGGCAAGTCGGTTAGAACATCTACTTTGTGCATGACACAAGTCATTTTTCCAACAATTGTTTACAGACAGATTATTTCACTTTTAATTCACTGTATCACAATTCCAGTGGGTCAGAAGTTTACATACACTAAGTTGACTGTGCCTTTAAACAGCTTGGAAAATTCCAGAAAATTATGTCATTGCTTTAGAAGCTTCTGATAGGCTGATTTGACTTAATTTGAGTCAATTGGAGGTGTACCTGTGGATGTATTTCAAGACCTACCTTCAAACTCAGTGCCTCTTTGCTTGACATCATGGGAAAATCAAAAGAAATCAGCCAAGACCTCATAAAAAAGTTTGGTTCATCGTTGGGAGCAATTTCCAAACGCCTGAAGGTACCACGTTCATCTGTACAAACAATAGTACGCAAGTATAAACACCATGGAACCACGCAGCTGTCATACCGCTCAGGAAGGAGACGCGTTCTATCTTCTAAAGATGAATGTACTTTGGGCAAAAAGTTTGACCCAAGTTAAACAATTTAAAGGCAATGCTACCAAATACGAATTGAGTATGTAAAGTTCTGACCCACTGGGAATATGATGAAATAAATCATTCTCTCTGCTATTATTCTGACATTTCACATTCTTAAAATAAAGTGGTGATCCTAACTGACCTAAGAAAGGGAATTTTTATAAGGATTAAATGTCAGGAATTGTGGAAAAACTGAGTTTAAATATATTTGGTTAAGGTGTGTGTGTGTGTGTGTGTGTGTGTGTGTGTGTGTGTGTGTGTGTGTGTGTGTGTGTGTGTGTGTGTGTGTGTGTGTGTGTGTGTGTGTGTGTGTGTGTGTGTGTGTGTGTGTGTGTGTGTGTGTGTGTGTGTGTGTGTGTGTGTGTGTGTGTGTGTGTGTGTGTGTATGTATGTATGTATGTATGTATGTATGTATGTATATATATATATATATATATATATCTCTCTATCCTTCCCTCTTCATGCTGTCAGGTTTTTGCCAAGACTGTTCGGGTTTTGGTCACTAGATGTCCCCATTGCACCTTTTTTGTACCTTTTTTTTTCATGCTCTAATTATTGTTTGCACCTGTAGGTCATTCCCTTGTTAGTATTTAAACCCTGTGTGTTCCTCAGTTCCTTGCTCAGTGTTTGTAAGTTAGCACCCAGCCCCAGCCTTGTTTTATACAGATATTTCTCTTGTTGGATTTTCCAGAGGTTCTCTGGTTTAGTTCTTGTGCATTATTTGAGTAGTCTTTTGAGGTTTGTTTTTTGCCCTGCTGTTTTTTACCACTTTGTGGAGTTTCTTTTGTATTTTGGAGGATTTCCATTTTGTGCCTCTTGGCTTTATTTTTGGACATTGTGGATTTAGTTTCTTTGCCTGACGATTTTGTTCTTTTATTAAACCACCATCTCTAGTACTGCTGTGTCTGCCTCATCTTCTGGGTTCTGATGATTATTAGTGACTGTTTCTCGCACCGGGTCCTGACACATGCTGTAAAATGTTGATAACTAATGGGTTGTAAAAGTTTTTTACACAATTGCTGAGTGGTGCACATTTGAAAAGCAGGCAGTGATATAAAACCACCATGTAAAGACATTTCAACATCAAATGATAGTTGGTCTGTTTCAATTAATCCAGTCATTCGTTATGTTTGGAGGCCATTGGGAGTAAATTGCCTTCAATATCATTATGGTCTCCCCGAGCTATTGGGCTGTCAGCAGCCACTGACTGATATGATATTTAATTGTGTCATACATCAGCCATGCCCTATAGATGTCCCATCATTCACCTGATTATTTTATTCCGCCTTGGTCGCCCTAGAAGGGGAGGCCATTTGTTGCTAGTGGTCCATTGGCTCTGCAGTGTAGAACACTGGGGTGACCTGCCCCTGACCTCTACTCGTCTCGTTTTCTCCCTCTTCTCTCAGGTCTTGTTCTCTCCATCACTATCCGTCTCTCTCTCTGGCAGGTTGAGGGTGGTCGAGGGGTGCGTTCCAGATACAGCATCACCACACAGCTCCTCATCCTCTACTATATTCTGTCCTATGAAGAGGCTCTACTGACCAATACTAAACAACTCTGTACGTATCCTACTGTACAGTGTCTCCTCCTGGCTATGTACCATAGTGTATACTACTCCTGAACACCATTCATTCAGCCACACTTGGCTTCTCTCCGAGCCACCCTGTTGCTGCTTCTCTTCTTTCATTGTTTTCTCCTCCATTGAAGATGGTATGCTGTGTTTGAGAAGGTCAGAGAGAAAGTGTGTAGGGGGGCAAGAGAAATTGCGGGCTTTGTCTTTTGTTGTTAAGCTACTTGGAAACTCTCTATTGCTTGGGGGGTTTCCTTCCCCCAGCTTCGCTTTCTCTCAGGAGAGGTGTTACCTAGGGCTGTTGTGGTGATCATATTACCGCTACACCAGCAGTCACGAGTCATGACTGCAGGTAAAATAATCTCCTCTTATGCACTAATGGCCTGGTACTCAGGGCTCTATAGTACCTCTAACTACTCTGACATCAATGCAAGTGCAATCAAAAATCACATCAAACATTTATCAAAAGAGTATTGTGCTTTTAAAACTCACCTCACTGTGATTGATCAATTTGAAGAAAGAAGTTCAACAACAGGTTAAAACTGAGTGGAAAACATGGTCGTTGTGGATGTTGTTTCAAAGCCTGTTTCAAACAATGAAATGGACAGTGTTTTCTAAGGTGATGATTAATTCAAAGCATCCATACACATATTAGAGCTTACGCATACGCTTAGGCCTATATATGAGCCCAAGCCTGAAAAAACTAAACTGAATTAAAATAATTATTGTGCGGTTATACATGACATAGCCTACCGCATATTACGCATGGCAGAAAACATTAAAATGGATGATGTATTTTATATTTATTATGGATCCCTATTCTCTTCCTGGGGTCCAGCTAAATCACTAGTTTATACAATTTTAAAAACGTTACAATACATTCACAGATTTCACAACACACTGTGTGCCCTCAGGCCCCTAATTCACCACTAACACACATCTACAGTACTAAATCCATGTGTATGTTATTGTGTGTATGCATGTGTCTGTGCCTATGTTTGAGTTGCTTCACAGTCCCCGCTGTTCCATAAGATGTATTTTTAGCAGTTTTTTAAATACATTTTTACTGCTTGCGTCAGTTACTTGATGTGGAATAGAGTTCCATGTAGTCATGGCTCTATGTAGTACTGTGTGCCTCCCGACTGTTCTGGACTTGGGGACTGTGAAGAGACCTTTGCTGGCATGTCTTGTGAGGTATGGATGGAAGCTGTGTGCTAGTCATTTAAACAGACAGCTCGGTACTTCAACATGTTAATACCTCTCACAAATACAAGTAGTGATGTAGTCAATCTCTCCTCCACTTTGAGCCAGGAGAGATTGACATGCATATTATTAATGTTAGCTCTCTGTGTACATCCAAGGGCCAGCTGTGCTGCCCTTATCTGTGCCATCTGAAATTTTCCTAAGTCCCTTTTTGTGGTTCCTGACCACACGACTGAACAATAGTCCAGGTGCGACAAAATTAGGGCCTGTATGACCTGCCTTGTTGATAGTGCTGGTAAAAAACTTCTTCAGGCTAGGGTCCTTTTTTCTCAATTTCCGCCTGACTGACGTGCCCAAAGTAAACTGCCTGTTGCTCAGGCCCTGAAGCCAGGATATGCATATAATTGGTACCATTGGAAAGAAGACACTTTGAAGTTTGTAGAACTTTGTAGAAAATATTGTAGGAGACTATAGCACAATAGATATGGTAGGAGAAAATCCAAAGAAAAACGAACCAGAATTATTTTGTTAGGTTGAGAGCCCATACTCTTACAATGGAAAGTATAGGGAAATAATTAAATCTAGCTCCCAGTACGCAATTCCTATGGCTTCCACTGGGTGTCAGCACTCAATGATCAAGGTTTCAGGTTTGTTTCTTCCAAAATGAGTAAGAATATTGAGTTTTAGTAAAGGGACACACTATTGGAAATTTGTGTATGTGTGCACGATGAAGACAAGACGCACCTGCTAATATCGTTTTCCTATTGAACATACTTCTTTCCATATGAAATATTATAGTTTGATTACATTTTAGGGTATCTGAGGAGTCAATAGAAACGTATTTTGACTTGTTTTAGCAAAGTTTAGCGGAAGATTTTTGGATTCCTTTCTCTGCAGGAAGAACGGTTTTTATCTGACATTATGACTCTACATGTTATAGCTGGGACCCTTTGGATGACAAATCAGAGGAAGATTTTCAAAAAGTAAGTGAATATTTAATCGCTATTTGTGAATTTATGAAACCTGTGCAGGTGGAAAAATATTTTGTGGGGTGCTGTCCTCAAACAATTGCATGGCATGCTTTCGCTGTAATGGCTACTGTAAATTGGGCAGTGCAGTTAGATTAGCAAGAATTTAAGCTTTCAACCGATATAAGACACTTTGTTTAATATCCATCATTTTTATGAATTTTTATTTGAATTGCGCACCCTCCAGTTTCACCGAAAGTTGTCCCGCTAGCGGGACGCCGAGCCTTAGGTAGAGCAGCGCTTTATTATGGATATACTTCTCCCCATCTTAGCTACTGTTGTATCAATATGTTTTGACCATGACAGTTTACAATTCAGGATTACTGCAAGCAGTTTAGTCACCTTAATTGGCTCAATTTCCACATTATTTTTTACAAGATTGAGTTGAGGTTAAGGGCTTAGTGAATGATTTGTCCCAAATACAATGCTTTTAGTTTTAGAAAAATGTAGGACTAACTTATTCCTTGCCACCCACTCTGAAACTAACTGCAGTTTTTTGTTAAACGTTGCAGTCATTACAGTCGCTGTAGTAGCTGACATGTATAGTGTTGAGTCATCCGCATACTTAGACACACTGGCTTTACTCAAAGCAAGTGGCATGTCATTAGTAAAGATTGAAAAAAGCTGTCCTGGGCAATTCCTGATTCTACTTGGATTATAATGGAGAGGCTTCCATTAAAGAATACCCTCTGTGTTCTGTTACAAGTAACTCTTTATCCACAATATAGCAGTGGGTGTAAAGCTATAACACAAGTTATTCCAGCAGCAGACTATGATCGATAATGTCAAAAGCTGCACTGAAGTCTAACAAGACAGCTCCCACAATCTTTTATCATCAATTTCTCTCAGCCAATCATTCATTTCATTTCTATCAGTCATTTCTATCAGTGCTGTGCTTGTTGAATGTCCTTCCCTATAAGCTTGCTGAAAGTTTGCCAATTTGTTTATTGTAAAATAGCATTGTATCTGGTCAAACACCATTTAAAAAAAAGTTTACTAAGGGTTGGTAACAGGCTGTTTGGTCGGCTATTTGAGCCAGTGAAGGGGGCTTTACTATTCTTAGGTAGTGGAATAACCTTTGCTTCCCTCCAAGCCTGGGGGCACACACTTTCTAGTAGGCTTAAATTGAAGATATGGCAAATAGGAGTGGCAATATTGTCCAGTTTTATCCTCAGTAATTTTACATCCATGTTGTCAGACCCCGGTGGCTTGTCATTGTTGATGGACATCAAAAAAAAAAATCACCTCTTCCACACTCACTTTACGGAATTCAAAATTACAATGCTTGTCTTTCATAATTTGGTCAGATATACTTGGATGTGTAGTGTCAGTGTTTGTTGCTGGCATGTCATTCCTAAATGAGCTAATCTTGCCAATGAAAACAATCATTAAAGTAGTTGACAATATCAGTTGGTTTTGTGATGAATGAGCCATCTGATTCAATGAATGATGGAGCTGAGTTTTTTCCAAAAATCCAATTTAAGATTCTCCAAAGATTTTTACTATCATTCTTTGTCATTTATCTTTGTTTCATAGTGTAGTTTCTTCTTTTATTCCGTTTAGACAAATGATTTCTCAATTTGCAATACGTTTTGCCAATTGGTTGTGCAGCCAGACATATTTGCCATTCCTTTTGCCTTATCCCTCTCAACCATACAGGTCTTTGTTACATAATTGGTCTGGCCTATTCTCCAAAATTAAACCGTTTCTATTAATCGCCTTTGAGTATGTGCTCTATTATTATGCATACTGGATGGACTGGTTACCTTATGCTACGCTCCAAACTTTCTATCCATGAGTCTGGGAGTTTTTGCAGTGCTGCTTTACAGAGTTAGCCTACAATTATCGTGAATTAGTATTAGCCTAGTAATAGGGTATTTTTTTATATTTTCATAATTTAATAGGCTGACACGTTACCTCTCTCTCTCTCTCCTTTATTCCTTTGTCGAATGCGCAGAGAGTGGGGCTGTCAACAGTTTAAGGAAATATGTTTTGTTGTGAAAACATGTCATTATCGATGTTCCCGAACAGATTTCACTTGGTTTCCCGAATTAAGCACTGGGTAGCTGCAGGAATAGGGTTAGAGAGCCTATGGGCAGAATATCACCTGTCGCACAGCAAGAGGCTGCATGCTCCTCAAACAGGGGATGATGTATGGAGTGAAATAACCGAAGTAGCCTCCCCAGCATGATAAAAAAAATAAAAAAATGTAAAATGCGGCCTCCATTCGCTATTCGAATGCACACAGATGATGTGATAATGGGCCATTTTTAAATTGAAACTAATTTTACATATTAGTAAAGAAAATATTAAATTGAGTATAGTCTGATTGTTGAAAATATGATCACTTGATGAGAGAACAGCATGTGCAGCCTGAGGCAAAGAACCGAGCGCAATCTTTTTTTGCTACATTTTTTTGCGATATCAATAGACTATAGTTGCATAATGCAGCCCATATGTTTTTATTTTTAAGACATTCTAAGGTTTTTATCATTCGCAACTTAAGTTGTCAAAACTCTAAATCTACCATATAGGACTGGTTTCAAATGATAGCCACTTCATATGCACACTCGCTCCGGAATGGGAAAAATATCCTTTGTGCTTTATTCAGCAAAGTTCAGTTAGATTCTTCTTACTATAAAATCATATACTATTAAATAATGGCACAGGACTTACAGTATAAGTATATCTTGTCTGCTAAATTAACAAGCTTAGTCTATTGCATGGCACAAATCCAGATAACGTACAGTAACTCATATTCTGTTCTTCTGAAATGCATTTTCTTAATATATTGTTTCTTTAGACCTGCCTAAAATAAATAATAGATTTATTGTGGTGGTGAATATTAAAAATATTTATTAGACTTTTTAAAAATGTAAATGTTCCAAAGGCGCTGTGAGAAATTACAAGATTGTTATAATACTGTTATTGCTCTAAATGGTTGTTTTATGCAACAGAATAGAGGGTTCTTATAACTCTATTGTGTCTGTGTGAACTGAAAGTTGGCCACTGGGTGGCTTCATGTTGACAGAAGATTTACCATGTGTTTGGGTGATAAACCTAACAAGACAGCATTCCATAGCATGAGTTAATGTTTCTGTTCTATAAGGTACCAGGGGAAATGGCTCGGGGCCAGACCCTGTTTTATACACAATGAGAACAGTTTTTAAAGCAGATACTGTCTGTTAATTATTAGTATCTTTCATACAAATGTTAACCTTGTCACCCATTCCATACATCTGTTGTTTGTCATGAACATTCAGGAGGATGTACTTTACTTATCGCAGACGTTATCGCAGAGCACTCGTTATGTTACGTTATCGCAGAGCACTCAATCGATTCACTTAATGTGTTGTATTGTATTGACCTGCTCCCTTATTAATAAGTGAATAAAGATTTTGTTTAAGTATAACTCTGACTTGTGTGTTAAGTTTGTCTCCTTATTTGATAGTAAATTAATTAACCACCACAGTGCATATCAGCAGCTTGTATGTGGATTGTATGCGTGGAGGGCTGGATGTTAACGGTCAATTACCGTGAGACCGATTAGTCTTTTGCATGACAATAACTGGCTGAAAAAATGTCATTTTCCACATCCCCAGTGTTACCTACTACACTTAGCAGAGTCAGTATTTCTTGGATGATGAGGTCTTCCCACCTTTCGTTAGTCCTCATTTACATCAGTGTTAGTTTAATATATGCTCTGCTTTCCTCTTAACCTGTCTAGGATCAGCGTGGCGCTAGCGGCACACCCCCCCCCCCCCCCCACTGAAAAACCAGTGCCGCGAAATTCAAAAAAAATATATTTTTAAAATATTTAACTTTCACACATTAACCTTTAGGGTCAGCATTCTTTTTCTTTTGCTTTTTAATGTGAAATGTCTCTTAACTCTCCCCTCCAGGACTCCACTCGGCCTTGCTGCGCCTGCTGGCCACCAACTAACCCCACCTGTGTATAGTGGAGGACTGGGTGTGTGAGGAGGTGTTGACAGGAACCCTGTCTCTGCTTCGGAGGATGCTGCTCACCTCTAACACTTGTAGATACTCCCAGACACAACTCCACAACGGTGAGACTGGAGAGAGTGAGGAAGAGGGAGTGTGGTAGGGAGGGGGATCGTGGGGAAAGGGGTTTAGGGTTGGAGAGAAACAGTTCTGGGAATGGGGAGTTTACATCTGATTTTATAGGGATAGTTTGTGCAGACCTAGAAAGAGCTCAATAAAGAGTCTATTGTGCAGAGTTGGGCTTTGGGAGTGTAGTTGGGAGTCAATACAGGAGAGGCGGTATTAGTGAGTGGGATAAACACAGGGTCATGTTATGAGGAGGAGATTCAGGCGGCTTTAGGAACAGTGTATTGTAATCCTGCAGTAAGGGCTTCAGTGTCTGGAGGATTATCATGCCTCTAATAGAGATGGAGCCCCTGATGGATCATCATGTGTCTGTCCGACATGGCACCCTATTCTCTATATAGTGCAGTACTGTTGTAGTAGTGCAATATGTAGGGCATAGGGTGCCATTTGAGACGCAAACCCCTGACTAAACACTTTCTCCCTGTCACGGAATCAGCCCTACTACTCCTGCATAGCTCCAAGGCACTGCTAACCTAATGTAATGTCATCTGTAAAACTACATCTGATTAGGAGGGAAATAAACTACACACAATTTAATCCAACATTCAAAAGAGACCTTTTCTTTGTAAAAAATAAAATTCTAAATGAGAATCTTAATGTGGAGTTTTTTTGTTGTTGTGGTTATGTAATTACACTGATGTGCCACTGAAACAAGTAGCTGTTTTTAGAAAAGGAGGAGAGGGAGAAAGAGGAAGGGACAGAGGGAGAAGGCCCAGAGGTGACGGTTTCCTGTATTACAGTAGACACAGAAAGAGGAATACAGAGAAAGAGAGGAGGGCTCCTACCCTGCAGCAGAACTGAGGCTTGATGCTGCTCAGTGGCGGCTGGGATGCAAGCAGTGCTTTTATATCATGGTGATATTAATAGCCTCTGTTGGGGAGGTTGACCTTTTTAAGTGTATGACTCCCCTGCAGAACAGTGAGGAGTTGACTAGCTCTCTTTCCTTTCTACCCATGCCATCTGTTCCCTCCATCCATGTTGATGTGAATTAACTGGACAAATGAAAGCAAGCCTCACCATTGACCTATGCTATATCACCTTCAAGCTGTTATCTTGTTTCAGATCAGTGGAGTGGAAAGAAAGTAGACTTGATGACATCAAGCCGCTCTATAACACTCTGGGCAAGTTTCCCCAAATCAGAGACAGCCTAGTTCAGGATGATAAAATCCATTGAAAGTGCTTTTTATTCAAGGACTAGGTTTGATTTCTGTCCGGGAAACCAACCCTGAATATACTGTATTAAGATTCCACTCATGTCTCCCACTACTCTATCACCCTCTCTCCCCAGCCTTCCAGAAGGTTCTGTCCAGTGGTCCTAGACTGATGAGGATGCTGGACCACCTGATCCCCTACGCTGAGGCTCTGATGGGTAGCATGGGGCTCCTACTGGGCCCTGGGGTCCCCCTACGCATCCCCAGACCCTCAACAAGCTCTGGATGGTCCTCAACACCGCCATGCCCCTCAGGTCAGCACAATAAATGTAGGGTTATGGGAAGGGCTGGCTCACTGGATAGTACGACCAGTGATGGGCCATATTCTTGAGTGTAAATGTCAATTACATCCATTTTTTTACATCCTAAATGAATGCCATCTGGATAGGACTTCAGTCTCTCTGTGAAGTGATCCTAGTTAATGAATGAATCAGGCTACTGGTAGGTCAGCTCTTCTGGCCTTCAGCCTCTGTGTGTTCATTGGTGGTGATAAGGGGATTGACCCTCACTGACCCATTGTCCCCAGGAGCACAGAGCCATAGTCAGCAGGAGCAGGCAGGCAGACCAATTGATACCCGCAAGCTAAGCTGCTCTGTAACCAGGACAGCTCAGGGCAGGATAAAGGGAGGGGTCTCTCCAGGGTTTGGGTTTAATGGATCGTTTTTTTCCTCCTCCTCCCCTCTGTACTCCTCTGTGGTGGTATTGAATGGTGCGGAGGGAGGGCGGAGTGATGAAGCAGGGAGCGGTGGTGTCTGAGTGTCCGCCTCAGAGGAACCATTGATTAATGTCAGCTAGTCTGCAGTAGGGAACACCGACAACAGACTCTTGGTGTAGAAGAACTGTTGGTTACAGCTGATTCTCTGTGAAAGTACAATGTGTCCTTGGTTTAATGGCACCATTTGAGTTTTCAATGGGAAACTAAAAGATATTGCAAGCAATTGGATGGATTTGATTATCACAAAATAAATCTGCAACAGGCATGGCTAGTAGTAACTAAATAATACGTAAAAATAAACATTAAACTATCTTATATTCACGCATAGAAAATGTAAATGTGTGTTCTTATTGGACAGGTTCAGGTACCTCACTGTTGCAATGTGTCTCAAAACGTTTTCTGTCGACTGAACATGCTCCTGCTTTCTGTCCCTGAATGAGTGTTGTAACTGGGTCATGTTCAGTTGGCCACAGCATAGCAAAACATTCTTCAACAGAAAACAAAAAATGTGTTGTTATTGGACAAGTTCAAGTAACAACTTAGCATGTCCCTATTAAACGTGCCCTGCTCTCTGTCACTGTGTTACCCAGGCTGTGGGTGATGATGGTGAATGCGTTGCAGCCCTCAGTGAAGATGCTGAGGCAGCAGAGGTACACTCAGAACCTGATGGTGGACCCCCTCATCGTGCTGCGCAGTGACCAGAGAGTCTACAGGTAGAGTATCACTTGGCTACCTTTCCTAATGCACCTGTTGCTTTGCTTACTATTTTACATTGGATCACTATATTTGAGATTGTTGTACAATGAAAAGTGTTAAAAAGGAAATTATTATTTATTATCAAATATTTCGTTTAGGTATTTTTTCAGGACAAAAAAATGCTTACTGAGCCTGGAATATGTTTGACATTAATCAGATAATGAAGTATACATATAATATGTGAGTAAATTCACTAAGTGGGCAATTCCACGGTAAGAGTGATGCTTAGACTCAGATTTTTCAAAATGTATGTAAAACTAAAGCCAATGATTGCAAAATTAAACAAACCATACAACTCTATGCACAGGGACAAGGAATGTGTTTTTGTAAAATTTTCCGTGGAAATTGTTAAAAGTAGTCCTTGTTTGTTGAGTTGTATAGTTTGCAACCATTGGTTTTTGTTTGACATTTTAAAGTGAAAAATCTGAGTCTCCACCATCACTCTGTTTCCGTGGAATTGTCTAAAATTGAACATATCTATTGTGTGTTATTTCACCACAATGTTTTTTTTGTACATGTGAGTAAATCAACTGTTTGTCCCCAGGTGTCCCACCCTGATGCACATTGTCCTCCATGTGCTGACCAGCTACCTGCTGGCCTCCAAGGCCTACCTCAACTTCCACCTGAAGGAGACCACAGACTCTGACCCTCTCTAACCTGGGCCTAGGACAGGCTGGACAGCCAGACACACCAGAGGTCACCAGAGAAGAGCTTAAGAACGCCCTGCTGGCTGCTCAGGTAACACACAGGGACAGATACACACACTCATACATGCGCACACACACACAGTGTATAGTATGTCAGTCATTTTAGTTGTAAGTAGAATCCCACATGGTGTGTGTCTTGTGCTTCTTTCTGCCTCAAGGACAGTGCAGCTGTCCAGATCCTGCTGGAGGTGTGTCTGCCCACCTCAGAGGAGCAGCAGGGGCCCCTAAGGGCGATGCTGGGAGCCTGCTGAGGAGGATGAGGTGCACCCCATGTCCATAAAATAAGAAGGGGGAGGGCGGACCGGAGGGGGGACTACCCAGTGACCTACGAGAGGTGCAGTGTCGCATCTGCTGTCTGCTGCACCAGATGTTCATTGCTGACCCCAACATCGCCAAGCTGGTGCACTTCCAGGTAAACCCTTCTACTACGTAGAAGAGATGTTCTTGCCAAATTCTAATCTCAAATTCTAGCCCTTTTGTCGATAAGGATCCGAGAGCTGAAAGGATCATGTTTCTATGATCACATGTCAAGGCAGCATTTAGTCATAACAAACAACATAACAAAATGGTGTCTACCATAAGATCATAAGTGTGCCACAGAAGTGCTGTTGTCAGTGATCTGTGCCTGAGTGGTGAGAGGGGAATCAGTTGCCTCCAGCCTGAATGACTGCAGAAGTCCCAGACAGTCCCAGTAGTAGGACGCTGCCATATGTTTCACTTCATCAACCCAATCCTGCCTCTCTGTCGCAGTAATCCTGCATGCCTGGATCTATGCTTGGCACAGAAGCTGCTGCTGTGTGTGTGTGTTTACATCACAAGACAGAAGAACCTCAGTCAAAGGCACTACTAAAGCCTGTCGCATGCTTCCCAAACATTTAGCGCATATATTATGATTACATTTTTATGTTTTTGTTCTTTTTTTGTTCTTTTTTCGGCTGTTCGAGCACACATTTTGTTCTTGAGGCAAGTCGAAGTTGGGTAGCCGAAGCCTATGCCCCTTTGTCTGTGATTTGGTCGACAGTACTACTCCTAGTAGGAGTGGGAACTATGGACGGGATTCTTCAATTAAGTGTTTATCACTCAACAAGAGATGACTAGTTTTCATGCAAGTTTTTTCACTTGAGAAATATTGCACCAAACATCTTAGTTAGATGTAAAATTGCGCAACTAAGACCTAATTACATATTTATTGATTTATTTTGGATGAATTCAGACTGTTTTGAGTAAGTGTGTACTGGCTAGGTTGCTACGGCATCTCAAGAGGAACAAACAGTAATATTGCTTTTTTGTTTTTCAGACAAAGGTCTTTGTAAGGTAGTGCAAGGCACAGATGTTCGCTTCACCTAGCCGAGTTCTGCTAGGAGAAAACCGAACCTTGCCTGCTCTTCATTCAATTTTCTTTTTAACTTGAATTTCTTTCTCTTTTTGTCTCCTCTCATTTTCTCTATCAGGGTTACCCTCAAGCTTTACTACCTCTGACTGTGGCAGGCATCCCCTCCATCCATATCTGCCTGGACTTCATCCCAGAGCTGCCTGGCCCAGCCCCAGCTGAAGAAACAGGTAAGGCCTCCTACCCCCTCATCTGGCATCCAAGCCCACAACCCTGAGCTACACCAGCCTTGTGTCTTTGTCAGTGTTTTCTACTGAACAACAATATAAAGGCAACATGTAAAGTGTTGGTCCCATGTTTCATGAGCTGAAATTAAAGATCACAGAAATGTTCTATACTCACAGAAAGCTTATTTCTCTAAAATGTTGGCCACAAATTAGTTTACAGTGCCTTTGGAAACTATTCAGACTCCTTGACTTTTTCCATGTTTTGTTAGGTTACAGCCTTATTCAAATATTAATTACATTATTTTTCTCCCTCATCAATCTGCACACAATACCCCATAATGACAAAGCAAAAACAGTTATTTATTTATAGAAATTTATGTCATTTAATACATTTACATAAGTATTCAGACCCTTTACTCAAGCTTGGCACACCTTTATTTGGGGAGTTTCTACCATTCTTCTCTGCAAACCCTCTCAAGTGCTGTCAGGTTGGATGGGGAGAGTTGCTGCACAGCTATTTTCAGGTCTCTCCAGAGATGTTCGATCAGGTTCAAGTCCAGGCTCTGGCTGGGCCACTCAAGGACATTCAGAGACTTGTCCCGAAGCCACTCCTGTGTTGTCTTGGCTGTGTGCTTAGGGTCATTGTCCTGTTGGAAGGTGAACCTTCACCCCAGTCTGAGGTCGTGAGCGCTCTGGAGCAGGTTTTCATCAAGGATTTCTCTGTACTTTGCTCTGTTCATCTTTCCCTCGATCCTGACTAGTCTCCCAGTCCCTGCCGCTGAAAGACATGCCCACAGCATGATGCTGCCACCACTATGCTTCACCGTAGGAATGGTGCCAGGTTTCCTCCAGACTTGACACTTGGCATTCAGGCCAAACAGTTCGATCTTCGTTTTGTTGGAATCGGCTAAACTTTGAACATTGAGATATTAAATAGATGATAGAGACGAAGCCTTCAATAGAAAGAGTCTGTAAAAAAAGCCAGAAGGCTTTGGAATGTGTTTGATGGAGGAGAGGAGAGTGATGTGTTGATATAGGGAAGACAGATGGATATCTGTGGATTAGGTGAAGGAGGGGTTGAGGTCAGGAGGTGAGGGGTGAGGTCAGTTCCCCTTAAAGGGAGTAATCAGGGTTAGTGTCTGGTTACCTTCTTTCTCTTGGGCATAAACTAAGGATGGAGAGAGGGAGTGTCTTAGGTAGGATGTATATAACTGTGATGTGTGAAATGTTTTGCTGTCTGATTACAGCTGTACAGAACCTTTAGGAATAATTAAACTTGGTTAAAGCTTCTCTAGTGTCCATGAGTTATTTACTCTGAAAAATAAAAACCTAACAGTTTCAACAGACCAGATAATCTGTTTCTCATGGTCGGACTGTCATGTGCCTTTTACTGAGGAGTGACTTCCGTCTGGCCACTCTACCATAAAGGTCTGATTGGTGAAATGCTGCAGCGATAGTTATCTTTCTGGAAGGTTCTCCCATCTCCACAAAATCAACTCTAGAGCTCTGTCAGAGTGACCATCAGGTTCTTGGTCACCTCCCTGACCAAGGCCCTTCACCTACGACTGCTCAGTTTGGCTGGGGGGGCAGCTCTAGGAAGAGTCTTTTAAGAATGATGGAGACCACTGTGTTCTTGGGGACCTTCAATGCAGCATACCTTTTTTGGTACCCTTCCCCAGATTTATGCCTCAACACAATCCTGTCTCGGATCTCTACGGACAATTCCTTCGACCTCACGGCTTGGTTTTTGCTCTGACATGCACTGTTATCTGTGGGACCTTGTATAGACAGGTGTGTGCCTTTCCAAATCATGTCCAATTAATTGAATTTACCACAAGTGGACTCCAATCAAGTTCTAGAAACATCTCAAGGAAGATCAATGGAAACAGGATCCACCGGAGCTCAATTTTGAGTCTCAGCAAAGGTTCTGAATACTTATGTCAAGGTATGTTTTTTTATTTTTAATACATTTACAATTATTTCTAAAATCCAGTTTTTGCTTTGTCATTATGGGGTATTGTGTGTAGATTTAAAAAACGATTTAATCAATTTTAGAATAAGGCTGTAACGTAATGTGGTGGGGAAAAAAGTCAATATGTCTGAATACTTTCTGAAGGCACTGTACATCCCTGTTAGTGAGCATTTCGCCTGTGCCAAGATAATCCATCGACCTGACAAGTGTGGCATATCAAGAAGCTGATTAAACAGCATGATCATAACACAGGTGCACCTTGTGCTGGGGACAATAATGTGCAGTTTTGTCACACAACACAATGCCACAGATGTCTCAAGTTTTGAGGGAGCGTGCAATTGGCATGCTGACTGCAGGCTTGTCCACCAGAGCAGAGCAGCTGTTGCCAGATAATTGAATGTTAATTTCTATACCATAAGCCACCTCCAATGTCGTTTTAGAGAATTTGGCAGTACGTCCAACCAGCCTCACAACCGCAGACGGTGTGTAACCACGCCGGCACAGGACCTCCACATCCAGCTTCTTCACCGGCGGGATCGTCTAGGTCAGCCACCCTGCAGCTGATGAAACTGTGGGTTTGCACAACCAAAGAATTTCTGCCCAAACTGTCAGAAATCGTCTCAGGGAAGCTCGTCTGCGTGCTCGTCGTCCTCACCAGGGTCTTGACCTGACTGCAGTTTGTTATCATAACCGACTTCAGTGGGCAAATGCTCACCTTTGATGGCCACTGGCGCTCTAGAGAAGTGTGCTCTTCACGGATGAATCCCGGTTTCAACTGTACCGGGCAGCTGGCAGGCAGCGTGTATGGCGTCGTGTGGGCGAGCGGTTTACTAATGTCAACGTTGTGAACACAGTGCCCCATGGTGGTGGTGGAGTTATGGTATGGGCAGGCATATGCAATAGACAACAAACACAATTGCATTTTATCGATGGCAATTTGAATGCACAGAAATATCGTGACGAGTTCCTAAGGTCCATTGTTGTGCTAT
The DNA here is from genome assembly GCF_029448725.1 of Salvelinus fontinalis. Taxonomy (NCBI): domain Eukaryota; kingdom Metazoa; phylum Chordata; class Actinopteri; order Salmoniformes; family Salmonidae; genus Salvelinus; species Salvelinus fontinalis. The sequence continues at coordinate 24,805,858 of NC_074677.1, read as the reverse complement.
TCATCAGCTGCCATCACCTCATGTTTGAGTATGATAATGCACGGCCCCTGCGTACACAATTCCTGTAAGCTGAAAATGTCCCAGTTCTTCCATGGCTTGCATACTCACCAGACATGTTACCCATTGAGCATTTTTTGGGATGCTCTGGATCGACGTGTACGACAGCGTGTTACAGCTCCTGACAAATATCCATCAACTTCACACAGCCATTGAAGAAGAGTGGGACAACATTCCACAGTCCGCAATCAACAGCCTGATCAACTCTGTCGGTCACACTACATACTGACTGTTTATTTTTATTTTTTACGAATCTGTGATCTACAGATGCTGTATTCCCAGTCATATGAAATCCATAGATTGAGGCCTAATTTATTTATTTCAATTGACTGATTTTCCTTATATGAACTGTAACTCAGTAAAATCTTTGAAACTGTTGCATGTTGCATTTTTATATTTTTGTTCAGTGTACATCAATTAGTTTCCAGGCCAAAAAATGTATAGGGCCTGTATACATTTATAATAGAAACCTGTGTCTCTGGATGGGAAGGACTGGCATTAACTATGGTTCTTGTCCCCCTCTACAGATCTTTGCCATCCAGCTGCTGTCCCACCTGTGTTCCCAGTACACCCTGCCCAAGTCATGGCTACCCTGCTCACAGGTCAGCTCCCTCCCTCCCTCCCTCCCTCCCTCCCTCCCTCCCTCCCTCCCTCCCTCCCTCCCTCCCTCCCTCCCTCCCTCCCTCCCTCCCTCCCTCCCTCCCCATCTCTCTACCTTGTCATTGTTGCCCCTCTCTTTCCTCCCCTTACTACATGTCCTACTTGCTGTGCCTCCCTTTCTGTACTTTAATATGTTACTGCCATCTCCTGGTGCGTCTCTGTTAGTGCAGTATTACTCTCGATATACTTTTTTTCTGTTTGTACTCACTTCCCTGCTGTTCATGAAGTTTGTGTTTTTGTCTTTTTCATGCCCACTCTGCTGTGCCTGGTGACGTTCTGCCAGGCCTTCCCTCCGCTCTACGATCACGTGGCGGCCCTGCTTGTGCAGATGGGACAGGTCTGTGCCTCTGTTGCCACCAAGGCCAGGAATATCGACCCGCTCATCGCCAGTAAGTTTGTGTGTGTTCATGAGGCGCGGGTTGACTCTTAAACCGCAGTCCCTGTGGTTATATCTGCAGGGAAGGTGGGTTTAGGGTCATGAAATATTGTGTGGATGAAGAGCAGGTGGGTGGTGGGCTGATTGAATAAAAAGAAAACAATGCATTAAAAATCCATAAATGTACAATTCATATCTATAGGCTACTTTTAGGGTTTTCTTTCATTATTTTTATCTGGCATTAGTGCGTAGCCTAGGTTTTAAGGGCTAACTGTATGTTCGCCAAATTTATGGCTATTGCCAAATGCTTTTGAAAAAGTTAACGTCGATCCACTGAGGCAAAAAGGACAACGTTGGAGATGAATTCAACAAGAGAACCTGCAAATGGAGAGTTGAAAGTAAATCAAAGGGAAGGCCAGAACAGTAGCCTAATGTTTGGGAAAGATTTGATGAAGTGGTGAAAGAGGATGATAGCAGTGCTGGATGTGTTATGTGTGATGATTGTGAGGCGCTATACAAATTTGACAGTCACAAGACAGGGACTTCAAAATGGCACATCAAGGGAATTGTACTGTTCAGATGGGTTAAATGGAACAGTAGCCTAACTGAAATCTGGAACCTGACTGTAAATCTATAACCTCTCACATAGCCTTAATATTAACTCCTGCAGAATTAAGCTTTTCTTGCAGTAAAATGATACACCAAATATAGATTTTGTTTCGAGAACAGGAGTGGTGAAATGTTTTCTTTCTTTCAGCTCTCATGAGAGAATTCATGTACGAATAGGGGCCGTTTGTAAAGGTGGTGCTGCTATCGTTATCAGCATCATAAAATCTGATAGTATTTCAACCACTTAAAATAATATGCATCCAAGCTGAACTGAAATCATAGCAGTTTGAACAGCTTTTAATTTCCTTAAACCCAGCCGGGCGGTTGTGAATGGGCTATTAGCCATTGCGTGTGAGTTAACAAACAGCTGACCCGCGCATCACTTGTGTTTGTCTGTGAGATTAAATATGTTTTTGTGTGCTATGCATCTCATTCTAGTTGTTTCACTCAAGTCTTTTCCCCTATTATTGATTGAGTAGTGTTGGACCTAATTATTGGAGAAGCCCGAAGACCATGACCTGGTTTGATATTTTGGAATGCTGGCATAGATTTACTCATTAGTGTAATTACATCAGAGACGTGATCGATTCGCAGTCGATTTCACCAAAATGTCAGAACATTCTGGAGTTCAATTAAAAAGTGCACTTCAATGGAGAAATGATATGTCCTGAACCATATAGTCATTTCTAAAGGTGTATCACGGCAGCAGGCAAATTCAATAAATGTAAAATATTATATATTGGCTAACAGTTGAGGAAATACTGACTGCGTCCTCTGTTTTTCTAAGTTTTATAACTGACACACACACTTACCCCAGCAGACATGCCAGAAGGGGTCTGTTCACAGTCCCCAGGTCCAGAACAAATTCTAGGAAACGTACAGTATAATGCAGAGCCATGAGTGCATGGAACTCCCGTCTTCTATAGCGCGTGAACAGCAAACCTTGTTTCAAAAAACAAATAAAGTAACACCTCACGGCACAACCATGTGACCTACTTGTTGTGTTTGTATATATAGACATATAGTCGGAAGTTTACATACACTTAGGTTGGAGTCATTAAAACTCATTTTTCAACCACTAATTTCTTGTTCACAAACTGTAGTTTTGGCAAGTTGGTTAGGACATCTACTTTGTGCATGACACAAGTCATTTTTCCAACAATTGTTTACAGACAGATTATTTCACTTAGAAATCACTGTGTCACAATTCCAGTGGGTCAGAAGTTTACATACACTAAGTTGACTGTGCCTTTAAACAGCTTGGAAAATTCCAGAAAATGATGTCATGGCTTTAGAAGCTTCTGATAGGCTGATTGACATAATTTGAATCAATTGGAGGTGTACCTATGGATGTATTTTAAGGCCTACCTTCAAACTCAGTGCATCTTTGCTTGACATCATGGGGAAATCAAAAGAAATCAGCCAAGACCTCAGAAAAAAAATTGAAGACCTCCACAAGTCTGGTTCATCGTTGGGAGCAATTTCCAAACATCTGAAGCAGGTTTCTTATGTACCACAGGAGAACCAAGAAATGAAGAGCGACACCACGGCTGTCTTTTAGGCTTTTATGTTGATCTGCAATAGTATTGTGAAAAGACAGGACAGGAACACATCAGTCTCCAACGCACCATCTGACAAGTTGTTCTGTCTCTCTCAGTGTTTTCTCAGACTCACACAATCACACTCATACATAAAGCCATAATGTATACTATAAAATAATAACCAGTCCTTAATACAAAGAATGTATAATCTTAATTCTTAGACAATAGAACCATACCTGCAATAGTATTGTGAAAAGACAGGACAGAAACACAGTCTCCAATGCACCATCTGACAAGTTGTTCTACACAGGAGCATGAAGAAAGGTAAAACACATATCCTGTCTCACATCCCCAATACATTGCTAGGTGCTTTCAGTGTTGACAGTACCAAAATACAACAACTCATGTACAAAAACACTGCAACATAAACAAGTTACAACGTGAAATCGCCTCTATTCCATTCAGACCGTAGAGGACCAAACTACATCTCCCATAATGCAACACCAGCACCAGCACCAGTCGGCAGCTCAGCTAACCGTCTGCATCACAGAAAGGCATGCTAGCTAGCAACAGCAGCACTTTTAACACTCTGTAAACTATATTAATAACACCACGTTCATCTGTACAAACAATAGTATGAAATGTATAATCACCATGGGACCACGCAGCTGTCATACCACTCAGGAAGGAGACGCGTTCTGTCTCATAGAGATGAATGTACTTTGGTGCGAAAAGTGCAAATCAATAGCAAAGGACCTTGTGAAGATGCTGGAGGAAACAGGTTCAAAAGTATCTATATCCACAGTAAAAAGAGTCCTATATCAACATAACCTGACAGGCCGCTCAGCAAGGAAGAAGCCACTGCTCCAAAACCGACATAAAAAGTCAGACTACAGTTTGCAACTGCACATGGGGACAAAGATCGTCCTTTTTGGAGAAATGTCCTCTGGTCTGATGAAAAAAAAATAGAACTGTTTGGCCATAATGACCATTGTTATGTTTGGAGGAAAAAGGGGGAGGCTTGCAAGCCGATGAACACCATCCCAACCGTGGAGCACGGGGGTGGCAGCATCATGTTATCTCCTTCACTGCAGCAGAGGTGAGTAAAACATTTAAACGTGTTAACCCTCGCAAGGCTGCAGGCCCAGACGGCATTCCCAGCCGCGTCCTCAGAGCATGCGCAGACCAGCTGGCTGGTGTGTTTACGGACATATTCAATCAATCCTTATCCCAGTCTGCTGTTCCCACATGCTTCAAGAGGGCCACCATTGTTCCTGTTCCCAAGAAAGCTAAGGTAACTGAGCTAAACGACTACCGCCCCGTAGCACTCACTTCCGTCATCATGAAGTGCTTTGAGAGACTAGTCAAGGACCATATCACCTCCACCCTACCTGACACCCTAGACCCACTCCAATTTGCTTACCGACCCAATAGGTCCACAGACGACGCAATCGCAACCACACTGCACACTGCCCTAACCCATCTGGACAAGAGGAATACCTATGTGAGAATGCTGTTCATCGACTACAGCTCAGCATTTAACACCATAGTACCGTCCAAACTCGTCATCAAGCTCGAGACCCTGGGTCTCGACCCCGCCCTGTGCAACTGGGTCCTGGACTTCCTGACGGGCCGCCCCCAGGTGGTGAGGGTAGGTAACAACATCTCCACCCCGCTGATCCTCAACACTGGGGCCCCACAAGGGTGCGTTCTGAGCCCTCTCCTGTACTCCCTGTTCACCCACGACTGCGTGGCCATGCACGCCTCCAACTCAATCATCAAGTTTGCGGACGACACTACAGTGGTAGGCTTGATTACCAACAACGACAAGACGGCCTACAGGGAGGAGGTGAGGGCCCTCGGAGTGTGGTGTCAGGAAAATAACCTCACACTCAACGTCAACAAAACAAAGGAGATGATTGTGGACTTCAGGAAACAGCAGAGGGAGCACCCCCCTATCCACATCGACGGGTCAGTAGTGGAGAAGGTGGAAAGTTTTAAGTTCCTCGGTGTACACATCACGGACAAACTGAATTGGTCCACCCACACAGACAGCGTTGTGAAGAAGGCGCAGCAGCGCCTCTTCAACCTCAGGAGGCTGAAGAAATTCGGCTTGTCACCAAAAGCACTCACAAACTTCTACAGATGCACAATCGAGAGCATCCTGTCGGGCTGTATCACCGCCTGGTACGGCAACTGCTCCGCACACAATCGTAAGGCTCTCAAGAGGGTAGTGAGGTCGGCAGAACGCATCACCCGGGGCAAACTACCTGCCCTCCAGGACACCTACACCACCCGATGTCACAGGAAGGCCATAAAGATCATCAAGGACAACAACCACCCAAGCCACTGCCTGTTCACCCCGCTATCATCCAGAAGGCGAGGTCAGTACAGGTGCATCCAAGCAGGGACCGAGAGACTGAAAAACAGCTTCTATCTCAAGGCCATCAGACTGTTAAACAGCCACCACTAACATTTAGCGGCCGCTGCCAACATACTGACTCAACTCCAGCCACTTTAAAAATGGGAATTGATGGAAATTATGTAAAAATGTACCACCAGCCACTTTAAACAATGCCACCTAATATAATGTTTACATACCCTACATTACACATCTCTTATGTATATGTATATACTGTACTTTATATCATCTATTGCATCTTGCCATCTTATGTAATACATGGACCACTAGCCACTTTAAACTATGCCACTTTATGTTTACATACCCTACAGTACTCATCTCATAGGTATATACCGTACTCTATACCATGTACTGCACCATTGCCTATGCCGTTCTGTACCATCACTCATTCATATATCTCTATGTACATATTCTTTATCCCTTTACACTTGCGTGTATAAGGTAGTAGTTGCGGAATTGTTAGGTTAGATTACTTGTTGTTATTACTGCATTGTCGGAACTAGAAGCATAAGCATTTCGCTACACTCGCATTAACATCTGCTAACCATGTGTATGTGACTAATAAAATTTGATTGATTGATTATGAGGGTGCTTTGCTACAGGAGGGACTGGTGCACTTCACAAAATAGATGGCATCATGAGGCAGGAAAAGTATGTGGATATATTGAAGAAACATCTCAAGACATCAGTCAGGAAGTTAAAGCTTGGTCGCAAATGGGTCTTCCAAATAGACAATGATCACAAGCATACTTCCAAAGTTGTAGCAAAATGGCTTAAGGACAACAAAGTCAAGGTATTGGAGTGGCCATCACAAAGCCCTGACCTCAATCCCATAGAAAATTTGTGGGCAGAACTGAAAAAGCGTGTGCGAGCAAGGAGGCCTACAAACCTGACTCGGTTACACCAGCTCTGTCAGGAGGAATGGGTCAAAATTCACCCAACTTATTGTGGGAAGCTTGTGGAAGGCTAACCGAATTGTTTGACCCAAGTGAAACATTTTAAAAGCAATGCTACCAAATACTAATTGAGTGTGTGTAAACTTCTGACCCACTGGGAATGTGATGAAATAAATAAAAGCTGAAATAAATAATTCTCTCTCCTATTATTCTGACATTTCACATTCTTAAAATAATAAAGTGGTGATCCTAACTGACCTAAAACAGGACATTTTTACTCTGATTAAATGTCAGGAATTGTGAAAATGTATTTGGTTAAGGGGTATGTACATTTCCGACATCAACTGTATGTGTAACTGATAGATGCGCACACACACACACATGTTAATGTTTTTAAATGTATTTCAATTGTAAATGATTTTGTCCTTTGTCTTTTTCGTTATATGTTGGACACCAGTAAGACTAGCTGTCCCCATTGGCGTCAAATCAAATACATACCCTTTCCCTCCTTCCCTTCGTCCCCTCCCACAATTTGCCCCCCCTCCCCTCTTTCCCTTAGGGTTGCAGTATCTGAAGGAGTAGCCCTGGGAGGTGTTGATACCAGGAAGGGGTCAGTCCAAGCTTCCGCAGAGGGCAGCAGAGGAGCTGGGTGGTGCCGACCCAGATGTCCGGCTCTGCTACCGTATAGAAACCACCTTCATGGATATCGGCACCAGCCTCCACGGACTACAGACACAGAGACTTGCAGGTGGAGAAAGCACTGGGGCTGGAGGAGGGTTGTAGATTTAGATATGAGTGTTATTTTCAATATGTACTGTATGTTATAGTGTGTATGCAATGTCAGTGTTTTGTAGGAATTGAAAGATACAATTTGCTGTAGGTCTGTTTTCTTGACCCCTGTGAACATATATTTTTCTTATCTGCATGTCTTATTTTTCCCAGCAAAAACATTTATTTTTGAAGTGGTCATGTGACATTGTGTTTTTATATAGTAAAAAAAGAAACTTCCTCTCACTGTCAACTGCATTTATTTTCAGCAAACTTAACATGTTCAGTTTATGTCTCAGTTGTAGAATCGTCATACAAATATTTACAGAAGTTTCACAGACATGTGACTAACAGAAATTCTTATTTTCAATGACGACCTAGGAACAGTGGGTTAACTGCCTTGTTCGGGGGCAGAACGACAGATTTGTACCTTGTCAGCTCAGGGATTCAATCTTGCAACCTTTCGGTTACTAGTCCAAGGCTCGAAACACTAGGCTACGCTGCCGCCCCAACAAGCTCAGTCCGATGATGCTGTGACACACCGCTCCAGACCAGGACGGACCCTCCACCTCCAAATCGATCCCGCTCCAGAGTACAGGCCTCGGTGTAACCCTCATTCCTTCGACGATAAACGCGAATCCGACCATCACCCCTGGTGAGACAAAACCGTGACTCGTCTGTGAAGAGCACTTTTTGACAGTCCTGTCTGGTCCAGCGACGGTGGGTTTGTGCCCATAGGCGACATTGTTGCCGGTGATGTCTGGTGAGGACCTGCCTTACAACAGGCCTACAAGCCCTCAGTCCAGCCTCTCTCAGCCTATTGCGGACAGTCTGAGCGCTGATGGAGGGATTGCATTTTCATGGTGTGACTCGGGCAGTTGTTGTTGCCATCCTGTACCTGTCCCACAGGTGCATGTTCATTAATTGTTTATGGGTCATTGAACAAGCATGGGAAAGTGTTTAAACCCTTTACAATGAAGATCTGTGAAGTTATTTGGATTTTTACAAATGATCGGGGTCCTGGAAAAGGGACATTTATTTTTTTGCTGTTTTTTTACATTCTTGTTTGTATGAAAAAATTCAACTTAAACTGAGACTCATCGATATGACGTTGCCACATGAAGCAGGATGAACTTCAGGTATTGCAGGATCAGCGCAATGCAAGACGATGCACTTAAAGTATCTGCACACAGGCGTGAGTGCATAGTCTTGCATTGCGCTGATCCTGCAATATCTGAAGTTCATCCTGCTGCATGTGGCAACGTCATATCGATGAGTCTCAGTTTAAGTTGAATTTTTTTCTGCTGCAATGTGATAGCTGCGGGTCCAACACTGCAGAGAAGTTTATTCTTGCGAATATACAAATACTGCTGTTCGTGTGTCGCTAACTTTACCTTTAAAGGAAGCACATTCATGAATTTATGAAAGCAATGCATTAAGGTTTATTGTAATTGATCTGTTTCAAGTGTTCTTTATCTGGTTGCATTTGACTGTTGCTTAATGTATAGGTAATGGTATTCCAATGGACTCATGCTTCACTGGGACATTAGAATCCTTTACAGTCCTTTTCTACCTGGTAGTTAATTGCACTCATCTAAACCAGTCCCCTGATTAGACTGTGGGTGGGGGTGAAAACCTGAGGTGTTTCAGTCCTCCAGGACCAGTCTCCTATCTCTGCAGTAGTTATAATTCCACAGATTCCTGTCTCGTAGTTTTGGCCCCCAGGTTTATCTTTTCAGTGTGTCCCTCTGGGGCCTTTTATTGCCAATCCCGCAGCTGGGCTTAGAGCTAGAATACAGCATCGGCTGCCTGCTATCAGTAAAGGCATCTGTCTCAGTTATAATCAGCCAGGAGAAGTGTTTGCTTAGACACACCAACCACTTACCTATTATCATCATTATACCTCGTTTGACAGGTTCTTAAACTGCTGTTATACAACCTAGTCGGCACTCTGCATTCATTACAAGAGTGTTTTTGTAACATTTTAAACTGCTTGACTGCTGCTGATTGTGTCCTAGAGAGAGGGAGACGTGTGGTGTGTGAACCATCTTCATTAGGGCTGTCTTTGATGTAGTTCTAGTCAGAGGGCTAGGGGTGGATGGATGCTGGGTATATTATCCTTAATTACGACTCCTCTAACCTGGAGGTTCCTCTCTCTCTGGCTGTGGGCTCCCTCCTGCTCCCAGGTCTCCACGGTTAAGTGGTTTACAGAGTAGGGGATGCCCGTCACATCCTGAGCTATGAGCTTAAAGAACCCACCCCCATCCCAGGTGCTGCTGGATCAGATCTGCATAATGGGGGCGACGTGAACGAGCCCTATTAGAGAAACACCTGTTTAACCTCTAGCTGCCAAACAGCCAGATATTAAAGGCAGGTCACATAACTTTACGAACTCTGTCTGAAGGGAGCATGTGTACTAGAGCTAGACAGTTAAACCAAAGAAAGTCTCTAGTCGACAGTAACAGACTGTACATGCTTATGAGAAGACCGGCTGTGCACATCCATTATTTATGGAGCGTGTAGTGCCAAGATGCAACCCCAGCTGTCCAGGGCTTCTGTAATGGCTCTTGTGGTGCTGCTAAAGGGACTCTCTAGTCTTACCGGTGAGTGTTTAAACAGAGACTCAAGATCCCTTCAGTAGACACTTGCTAGATTGAAAGTGATTGCTTTGACTGCCATCTCTTGTAGGGGCTTAACAGCTTAATCTTAAACAACGAGTGAGTGATGTGCTGCTCCTTCTTGATTAAGCTTTATGGAGAGAATTGGAAGAATTAAACTTGAGCTGATAGAAAATAACACTTAGACTTATAATTGCCTACTGCTGATAGAGAGATCCACTGCAACTTAGGAGGGTGCTTCACGAGAATAGATCTTTCACTCATCTGGATGTATTAATCCAAAATCATATTTCTAAGGCTACCAAGTCCCGAGCTGTCAGATTATATTTTAAAGGTTTTCTGACTGACCTATTACAGCGATTCACCAGAGGGCAGTCTTGCCACGCGATAGACAAGTGCTCTCAGAACCCAGGCAGGATTCATCATCGTTCCCCACCACAGCACAGCTCCTCAGTGTAACGTCAGGTGAATGATGGGTGCAGAGTCAGGCGCAGAGAGCAAAAATATTCCAGGTAAAAACGCTTTAATATCCACAGCATAAAACAGGAACAGGTACAAAAGGGTGACGCCAAAACACAGGCGCAAAACAACCCACAGACCACTGTTTAAAATAAAGCTGGAATAGCGAAAAACCCACAAACAAAATATCCACTCACAACGTCAAACGTGAATACACAAAATAAGCCCGCACAAACACTAGCGGGCGAAACTAACCTAAATAGAACCTCTCCCAAAACCCTAACAAGAAACAGGTGAAAACAATTAGACAGACATAAACGAAAAGGAAAAAGGGATCGGTGGCAGCTAGTAGACCAGCGACGACGACCGCCGAGTGCCACCCGAACGGGAAGGGGAGTCACCTTCGGTAATATTCGTGACACTCAGAGGTAGAATCTAAACTCATCTGGAGTCAGACTAGGGTTGTATCCCAAATGGGATACTATTTGGGATACCGTCTAGGTTCTCATTCCACTGCTACAAACTTCAGAGCATGATGTACTTCGAGACAGCATAGAGTCCCAAGCTGCACTTGGGTCAGACAGACTTCCTGTTTAGATTCAGACACCCCGGTGCGAGATGTGGCTCGGAAAACGTACCTCAATCAAGGGATGAGATATTAATTGGCCCATTATCCCAACGATTACACCGAGAAGATTGAACGACTGCTAACTAGCAGCCTACCAACTCGTTCGGAGGGCCCTCTGTGTATGTGTACGTGACGAAACTCTGAGGGTGACTTTAATAGAGCGGCGAGGGGATCAATAAACTCATCAACTTCGGGATACTCTCGTGATTTAAATTATGCAATTCATGTTCCACTTTTAAGTAATAAAACAAGCATGAAATTCAAATGAACAAATCCCTCCCTGACATTTTACAAGATTTAAACCTCAATAACATTTAATTTGGGAGATATTTAATTTGTTTCTGATTTTGGGATATGTAAAACAAACACGCACACATAATTAGGTACGCCTATCAATTTATTTTTTCATTTAATTGTACAAACTCCAAACATATCGCTGTGCGTGTTGAAATAGCACTTCGCTCTCGAGCCTGTTGGCTTGGTCTAAGTGGCTATCAGAGGGTCTAATTAGGGTCCATTTTTTTACTGCCTCAGCTTTGAAGGGGAAGGGACCAGTTTAGGATTCTGCATTAGAACCTGCACCCTTGGTGAGATTAGTGGGGCATCATCTTAGTGTCCCTGGGGTCTCCCCTCTCATAAAATACATGATAGATGTCATAGATTTACTGGTGCCTCCTAATAAAGTACATATTTTTTATAAAATGTCAGAGATGCTATATTTATTTTCTAGAGTGAATAGGACAGGCATTCCATGGAGGGATTATTGAGCTTCATTTTAATTTGGAGCTGAAATCTGAGTGCAGTCTTTGTCTTGTGTGTAGTGGTTAGCTGGTGGATGCTGTTGTAAGGCTCTGTGCGGCAGACTGACATGCACAATGGGTTTATTGTTGCTGTAACTCACTGATGCTTTGGGAGACGCCTCTGGCCAAGCGGGGGTGAAATTACAGAGTGGTTTTGTTTTCAATGAGAGCGATGAGAATGAGAACACCTCAAGGAGAACACCTTTTACTCAAACCACACGTCGTCTTCTTTTCTCTTCCACCCCATGAACATCACATTGTTTACTGCAATGCAGAGACAAAGGGGGGAGAGAGAGCATAAAAAATCTATGAGATTAGTCATTAGCTACCTCTCAATTAGATCTGTCAGTGTCATACAGCGTGTGGGTTAATTATTTCCTCATTTGGTGCCGACAGACATTGAATTAGCCAGTTAATTGTGTGCTAAATGACTGCCGAGCCTGAGTGAGTGAGCGGAAAGGGAGTCTTCAATAACACTGCATGTCAATGAAGCTTAAGGTGTATGTATGACCTTCTACTGCAGAAGTGTGCTGCTTCTGCTGCCACATCTCTGTTCTCCACAGCAATCAGCAGGTTAACCAGAAAACAGCCCGTTGATGACATCCAAATACACATACAATCACATTCCGGCTTTGATTTGGACAATTGACATCTGTTGTTGCATTTGCCATGTAGATCTATTTCTAACTGATGCCAACTTTCCACATGGTATATCGACGAGAACAAACACAGGATCAGAGTGAATAGAGTTACTGTATATGGGGATCTTTCCCAACAACAGCACTGAACATTTCGGAGACCATAGACCCTGTAACAATCAGTTGATCTGGGGCAAAGTGGCATGGCACGGTCGATGCCAAGATATGACGTACCACAGCAGGCAGGCAAAGCTTTTTGTTTTGTAGTGTTGGATCAAATGGACTTGTTGAGAGAGCTGGCTCTAAAAACCTGCTAGTTGGAACAGGTAAAGGCCCTAAAGAGTTCTGGTCTCTCTGTCACTGAGCCAGACACATTAAATCAAGCCCCCTTATCTCACAGACCAATTAGGAATTTATTTTGTCTGTTGTTAATGTTGACACAAGTACCCCTAATTATAATGTTTTTTTTGGTATTTTTATTATAGATATTGTTTTATTATATATAAAACAACTCTCCAACGGGCTCGGGAGGCGAAGGTCGAGACATGCCTCCTCCGAAACATGACCCGTCAATCCGCGCTTCTTAACACCGCCCGCCTAACCCGGAAGGCTGCCGCACCAATGTGTCGGAGGAAACCCCGCTCAACTGACGACCGAGGTCAGCCTGCAGGCGCCCAGCCCGCCACAAGGAGTTGCTAGAGCGCGATGAGCCAAGTAAAGCCCCCCCGGCCACACCCTCCCTTAACTTGGAAGACGCTGGGCCAATTGTTTGCCTCCCTATGGGACTCCCGGTCACTGCCAGTTGTGATACAGGCCGGGATCGAACCCGGATCTGTAGTGATGCCTTAGACCGCTGCGCCACTCGGGAGGCCCTTACACTCATAAGAATTTAAAACAAGCAGGCTCACAGTTTGAGATTATGCTTTGTGGTTCCTGTTTTGTCATTAAAAAAAACAAGCTGCAGTGTAAATCATGCTGTCATTGCACTGGCTGGCACTACTCACCGCACCACAGCTATTTACAGCACTTTCACAATGCAATTAGCATAATTCCTGCTGTAAAGACCGTTTTATTTGTAATTTAGTTCAGAATGAGTATGAACAAATAGTCTCACGGCATGACACAATGTCTTCAGGCAGGTTAGTGAAATTTAAGCTTGCAGCATTCTACAAAGTACTGCTTTCCCCTTTTGTGGTTTGGCTGAGAGGAAAAGGAACCATATGTTGTTCCAAGTGACGTTGTGGAAAGCAATGTTGATTTGCTTTTTTATCATCTTGTATAGTCAGGCAATAGTTCGAAAGTGAAGGATAATTTAGCATGCAATGTTCAGTTTACAGTAGCTTAGGCCCATTTATTATTGTAGAGTAAGCATCATCTGTAGGTCATGGCATAATGAAGATAAGCACCAGCTTTTTGTAATGTATCTCGGGGGTATTTTAAACTATAATTGACTTTTTTCCTACTATACCTACTACTGTACATACCATTTTCTTTTCCAAATGATATACTGTTTATACAAGCCACGTATTTATAATTTATCGTTCTGACATTTATTGATTTCTTGTTTAGATTTCTTGTTCATTCTACTGCACTGCTGGGGCTAGAAACACACATTTTGTTGCACCTGCTATAACACCTGCAAATCTGTGTACGCAACCAATATACTTGGATTTGATTTACTCTTTACACAGAGAGAGGCTATTTGTTCCTATTTACTTGATGGCAACAGAAGAGAAGCCCTTAAGAGCCAATATAAATAGCACTTCAGCTTGTTCTAAGTCATTGTAGTCAGGGACTCAACTTTGGTTTTAGAAGCGGTGGGGACATAACCTTGATGGGTTCTGGGGGTCCTCCCCCATAATTATTTGGGGTATCTAAAGTTCATTTCCTGCATTTCTACACAATACAATATGACCCATGGCCCTTTGAGCCGTCTCTCTCTCTCAAAAAAAAAATGCCCACAGTCATCAAGCTAGGTATGAGATCATTATTAAATATGTTTAAGTGATTGATAAGACTGAACTAGATCAAACGTAATTCAATAATCAGTAGTGTTGCACGTTTTAACCAGCCTAACAAACAACTCTTAAAAAAGGCTTTATTAACACATCCTCCATATCAGATTTCAGCTAGACCACCCAGCCAAGCCACCTGTACGCCCAACCCTCAACAGTCTAGTCAATAGCTAAACTATATATTTTTTTCCCCTATGGGAAAGGTTGTAAACACTTTTTTTATTTTTTATTACACACCGACACACATACATTAACACACAGAAACAGCACATCCTCCATATATAATTTATCTCATAGGCCTAATGGTACTGTAGAGCGTGTATGGTACTTTTACTTTCACACAATACAGCTGGGTCTCCCCTTCCTGTCCTTAGGGGTCCACCACCCTGTAGCACCCCAACCCAACACACCCCACTCAGCTTTAGGATCTTAGTGAAACATTCATTACTGGTTTCAGTTGTGTTAGTCCAAGGCCAGAGTGACAACCCAAAGGACAGCAGACTCCCAGGACAAGGACTGAGCAGCCCAGCAGCTAGGGATTGCCTAAATAGGTATCTCCCCTGACGAGGGCATGTTTTCAATAGATTACTTTTGTCGTACTGTATTCCATATAAGGCATCCAGACCTTATGAAAGTTGCCCAGTATACCCTTAATCTTGTAATAAATCAAATCTAGTGATGCATAACTTGACATTTCTGCCATCCATTGTCATTTGGGAGGATAACCTACATTCAAATTAATGGCAATGAATTTCTTAGCTGCCATAAATGCTTGTTCACACAGTTTCTTCTGATTAGTCTCCACTATCATGAAAAAGTAAAGGGGAGCTGCACACTCTAGGACCTCAGATGGGGGATGGGGGGGGGGGGGGGAGCTTTAGAAAAAAGCTTTACAATGGGATCAATTTCAAAGGATTTCTTTGTTTTATTGACTGGTCAAAATACCTTCTTCACTGGAAATATTTGACCAGTCTATAATGTTTAGTTGTAAAGGGTTGCTGAGTGGTGACATTGACGTTAGGCAATTGACCAATTTATGAGGCTTGACTTTGTCCTGACATCCCTAAAGGTGGGACACTGGCATCAGGACATGAGCTGGTATACCAGACAGTGGCATTCAGTTACAGGAGTCACCTCAATATCAAGAGCCTTTTCAATTAGTCAGGAACATGTCTTACAGCTCATTGTAGCTCAGAGTATGATAACCATCTTCACTGTCAGTTACAGAGTTTCATTGGTGTAATAGCAGGCAATCAGGACAATAAGGACCAGAATTAATCCAATGTCCTGCAGGTGTCTGTTATGAGGCTCTTTATTATCCACAATATGCTAGCGGGTGCTGCCTATCTGTCTGCAGGTGTTTAGACCGGTCAGGCAGGGTCTAGGTCTGGTGTGGCAAGTGGGCCATTTGGTGAGAGCCAAATCTGTGTGTGTTTCCAGTAGGTGGGTAGGTACACCACTGTTCCTCATTATCTCCCTGGCAGCAGTAGAGGTGTGTGCCCATGTTGGACTGTCACATCCTGTCTGTGTCACCCAGGAACCCGGGCCATGCTCACTGCTGAGGGGAAGATTCTTCTTCCCTGGTTGTTATATATCACTGGTACTACTGAGCTAACCCTGAGACGTGACTGTACACTCCTATAGAGACACCAGGATTAGTACTGAGCATGAGGGAAAGTATCTCTGAGGGGTGTGGATACTGAATAGGGCAGTTTCCGCTCAGTTTCACTCAAGGCTAACATGTATCAAAAAGCACAGTTCTGCTTGATCAGAGAACAAGACTAAACAGACTGAGACTGTCATTCTCCAAAGATCTTCTCTCCCCAGTCCTCCCTGTCTGTTTTCAACCTGAAATTGATTACATGCAGCATGAGTACTTTGTAGGGTATGAATATATTTTGGCTGGGAACGTGTGTTTGAATGTGTTTGGCTGGGAACAAAAGGACACCATTAAAGAGGTTTTATATCATCCAACTTTTCATTGAAACCCCCTGAGTTTAGGAGAGAGATGAGCGTCGGAAACGAATAGATCGGGAATTTAATTGGCAGCGTGTCAGCGGCGTATTTGCATTTTGTTCTTTAAAGACGCGATTAATTACAACCGATGAAGAAATCTGTGGAGAGATGAAATGTGTTGCACTCGTTCACTCATTGTCCCACCTCCCTCATCTCAACACTCCTCTGCCGCTCTTAGGGGGTGTAACCAGGCTTTCCTATTAGCAAAATCCTAGAAAAGATCCAGTGCTCCACTGTTTCCGCAGGTAAAAGGCTTAAGATTTCAATTGACTGGGAAGAAATTTGAGATGTGCCATAACAGGGAGACAGGGGAAGTACTAGTTCCCAGTGGTGCTCTAAGCTTAAAACAAATGAAATCATTATTTTTTAAGAGATTGAAACTCCCAGAGAACATCCTGTAAATGGAATCAAATTAGTTTCCTTTATCTCCAAAATAAGTTATCTTTCTCTGAAAGTTTTGAATAGCACAAACTTTTGAATGTTACTGGTCAAATATTGTTTACATGGAAATGAAAACTGATAACTTGTTTCACTGCGCTGTCATCTTTTGGTTACATAATGGCTGATGGGAGTTGCCCTCAGAGCCCTGAAGTAACCAATAAGAACCATAACCATACATTGCAATCATGTATTATATGTGGGTTGTATTGGGGGAATGTGATGTCTGTGTACTGTTTATATTTGTATAATGTGGAGGTGAGGATGACCCCTGAAGCCATAGAATGTTGAGGGGACTTTTCAGATGCTTCCCACCTCCAGTAGGCTGAACAATAGAATGAGTCAAAATTCACCCAAGGCTGAAAAACAGCAAAAGAACATTGGCTAAGCTGGAACACTAGCGCGAGCCCATAGCAAATGAATGGAATCGAACGTTCGAAGAGCCTGTTTTGACTGTAGTGATGCTTAGAATTCCATTTGGCCTAAATGGCACAAAAAAAATGTATCCCTTTTTATTTTACCACTACAATCTGTTCGTCGGACGAAACTGGAAACCCCCCCCAACTAATATAGAAAGTAAACATCCGCACTTCGTCTGTGTAATGAGAAAGTAGGGAAAAAAGGAAGACTGACTGTCTGGTCTAGTGATCGATGACAACCGAGCTCGCTGCCCAGACTTACATAATTAGAAAGAGGAGATTCGCATGATTTAAAATTACGTTCGACCTAATAAAAAATCTGAATATACACATTGCGAGTTAATAGGCGAAATAGACAAATGCCTATATTTCCCCTATAGGAAACAATGGGACGACCTCAAGAGTTCCATGAGTAATTTTTTGTTGTTGTTTACGTTTTAACTATAAACAACGTGAGCACGTCTCATTGCCAACAATAGCGAAGCAGACATTGTGACGTAGAACAATAAGCTGGGAATAGAATGTTTGGAAGGTGAGTTGGTGCCACGGTGCTCAATAAAACTAATAGGAGCTGGCAGGGGGGGAAAATGCACTAAAATAAGGCTTGTTTTTTTGTGATTACTTCAAGACGACGGCAAGCAGCTGGAAAATATGGTCATATTATGAAACTGGGCTCCATGGCGGATGCAATGAACTAGTTTTTAATCAGAAAAAAGCATTGTTAAAAATGTGTCCAGCCTATCTCCAGCAACCAAAAACAGAGTGGCAGATTCTAGGAGTTGCTGTGGAGAACTTTGAAAAGAAGGTTCAATGAAAAGATTAAAACTCCAATAACATACAGTGGCAAGAAAAAGTATGTGAACCTGTTGGAAATGGGGATGTCTGCTGTGAACTGCTCTCTTGAGGTCATGCCACAGCATCTCAATCGGGTTGAGGTCAGGACTCTGACTGGGCCACTCCAGAAGGCGTATTTTCTTCTGTTGAAGCCATTCTGTTGTTGATTTACATCTGTGTTTTGGGTCGTTGTCCTGTTGCATCACCCAAGTTCTGTTGAGCTTCAATTGGCGGACAGATAGCCTAACATTCTCCTGCAAAATGTCTTGATAAACTTGGGAATTCCTTTTTCCGTTGATGATAGCAAGCTGTCCAGGGCCTGAGGCAGCAAAGCAGCCCTAAACCATGATGCTCCCTCCACCATACTTTACAGTTGGGATGAGGTTTTGATGTTGGTGTGCTGTGCCATTTTTTTCTCCACATATAGTGTCATGTGTTCCTTCCAAACAACTCAACTTTAGTTTAATCTGTCCACAGAATATTTTGCCAGTAGTGCTGTGGAACATCCAGGTGCACTTTGGCAAACTTCAGACTTGTAGCAATGTTTTTTTTGGTCAGCAGTGGCTTCTTCTGTGGTGTCCTCCCATGAACACCATTCTTGTTTAGTGTTTTACATATTGTAGATTCGTTGACAGAGATGTTAGCATGCTCCAGAGATTTCTGTAAGTCTTTAGCTCACACTCTAGGATTCTTCTTTACATCATTGAGCATTCTGCACTGTGCTCTTGCTGTCATCTTTGCAGGATGGCCACTCATAGAGAGAGTAGCAACAGTGCATGAACTTTCTCAGTTTATAGACAATTTGTCTTACTGTGGAATGATGAACATCAAGGCTTTTAGACATAGTTTTGTAACCCTTTCCAGCTTTATGCAAGTCAACAATTCTCAATCTTAGGTCTTCTGAGATCCCTTTTGTTCGAGGCATGGTTCACATCAGGCAATGCTTCTTGTGAATAGCAAACTCAAATTTTGTGAGTGTTTTTTATAGGGCAAGGCAGCTCTAACCAACCTCTCCAATCTCGTCTCATTGATTGGACAGGTTAGCTGACTCCTGACTCCAATTAGCTTTTGGAGAATTCATTAGCCTAGGGGTTCACATACTTTTTCCAACCTACACTGTGAATGTTTAAATGATCTATTCAATATAGACAAGAAAAATACAATAATTTTGGTGTTATTAGTTTAAGCACACTCTGTCTATTGTTGTGACTTAGATGATCAGATCAAATTTGATGACCAATTTATGCAGAAATCCAGGTAATTCAAAGAGTTCACATACTTTTTTTTGCCACAGTATGCTTTTTTTCTTCTTTCTGGAAATACATTAGTCATGACAGAAGATAAAATGAAGACGCGCCCTGATTTGAAGTTTAGGAATAACAACTTGAATGCCCCATATTTCCACCCCAGTGACTATTGAAGAGTTTGGAGAATAAAGAGAAAGTTTGATGGCTGAACATAAAAAGGAATAATGTTAGATACCTAGGGAGCTCTTTTGCATGTGTTTTTGCAAAGAGGACCAAAGAGGTTATTTTAAAAACCTTGTACAATTGATGTTACCAGAAGTAATCCAAGGCAGTAACAATCACCTTGGTATCCCAAATCTATACTGAACAAAAATATAAACGGAACATGCAACAATTTCATTGATTTTACTGAGTTACAGTTCATATGAGGAAATCAGTCATTTGAAATAAACTAATTTGGCCCTAATCTATGGATTTCATGACTGGGAATACAGATATGCTGTCACGTTCTGACCTTAGTTCCTTTGTTTTGTCTTTTGTTTTAGTTGGTCAGGGCGTGAGTTGGGTGGGTAATCTATGTTTTCTATTTCTGTGTTGGTTTTCTGTGTTTGGCCTGACATGGTTCTCAATCAGAGGCAGCTGTCAATCGTTGTCCCTGATTGGGAACCATATTTAGGTAGCCTGTTTTGTCTTTTGGTTTGTGGGTGTTTGTCTTCCGTGTCAGTGTTTGTTGCCACACGGAACTGTTTCGTTTGTTCACATCGTTTATTGTTTTGTTTAGTGTTCTGAGTTTAATTAAAAAACATCATCATGAACACTTACCACGCTGCGCTTTGGTCCTCCTCTCTTTCTCCCGAAGACGATCGTTACATATGCATCTGTTGGTAACAAATACCTTAAAAAAAAATGGGCCTCACAATGGGCCTCAGTTTCTCGTCACAGTATTTTTGTGCATTCATAAATTGCAATTGTGTTCGTTATCCGTAGCTTATGCCTGCCCATACCATAACCCCACCGTCATCATGGGGCACTCTGTTCACACCGTTGACATCAGCAAACCATTCACCCACATGACACCATACACGTAGTCTGCGGTTGTGAGGCCGTTGGACGTACTGCCATATTCTCTAAAACGACGTTGGAGGCGGCTTATGGTAGAGAAATTAACATACAATTCTCTGGCAACAGCTCTGGTGGACATTCCTGCAGTCAGCATGCCAGTTGCAAGCTCCCTCAAGCTTGCAACTAAACTGCACATTTTATAGTGGCCTTTTATTGTCCCCAGCACAAGGTGCACCTGTGTAATGATCATGCTGTTTAGACAGCTTCTTGACATGCCACACCTGTCAGGTGGATGGATTTTCTTGGCAAAGGAGAAATGCTCACTAACAGCGACATAAACAAATGTGTCAAAAAAATTTGAGAGAAACCAGTTTGTGCATGTGGAAATTTTCTGAGATCTTTTATTTCAGCTCATGAAACATGGGACCAACACTTTACATGTTGTTTATATGTTTTTTTCAGTGTATGTATTTACTTATGAATTAAGGAGGGCCTGTTTGTGCCACTGAATTATTTGTAATATACAGTACCTTCAGAAATGATTCACACCCCTTGACTTTTTCCACATTTTGCTGTTACAGCCTGAATTTAAAATGGGTTACACGCAATACCCCATAATGTCAAAGTGGAATTCTATTTTTTGACATTTTTACAAAAGCTGAAATGTCTTGTCAGTAAGTATTCAACACCTTTGTTATGGCAAGCCTATATAAGTTCAGGAGTAAAAATGTGCTTAACAAGTCACATAAGATGCATGGACTAATAGTGTTTAACATGATTTTTGAATAACTACCTCATCTCTGTACCCCACATATGATTATCTGTAAGGTCCCTCAGTCGAGCAGTGAATTTCAAACACAGATTCAACCACAAACCAGGGAGGTTTTCCAATGCCTCGCAAAAATTGCAAAAAAGTTAAAAAAAAAAAAAAGCAGAGATTGACTATCTCTTTGAGCATGGTGAAGTTATTAATTACACTTTAGATTGTGTATCAATACACCCAGTCACTACAAAGATACAGGCGTCCTTCCTAACTCAGTTGCCGGAGAGTAAGGAAACCGTTCAATTATTTCACCATGAGGCCAATGGTGACTAAAACGGTTCTAGAGTTTAATGTCTGTGATTGGAGAAAATTGAGGATGGATCAACAACATTGTACTTACTCCACAATACCAACCTAAATAACAGAGTGAAAAGAAGGAAACCTGTACAAAATCATAAAATTCCAAAACATGCATCCTGACAGTAACATGGCAAACAAATTAACATTTGTCCTGAATACAAAGTATTGCTATCCAGCAGACACTGGGAGATTAATTCACCTTTCAGCAGGACAATAACCTAAAACACAAGGCCAAATCTACACTGGAATTGCTTACCAAGACGATATTGAACGTTCCTGAGTCGCCTAGTTAAAGTTTTGACTTAAATTGGTTTGAAAATCTATGGCAAGACTTCAAGATCTTTCTTTCTTTAATGTTGTGGTGACTCTCTTATCGTGATGTGGGGTTTGGCTTTCTCTTTTTTTCTTATTTTTTTCGTCCCCGCAGGAGGCCTTTTGCCTCTTGGTAGGCCGTCAATGTGAATAAGAATTTGTTCTTAATTGACTTGCCCAGTTAAATAAAGGTTCAAGTTTGTCTGGCA
The DNA here is from genome assembly GCF_029448725.1 of Salvelinus fontinalis. Lineage (NCBI taxonomy): Eukaryota > Metazoa > Chordata > Actinopteri > Salmoniformes > Salmonidae > Salvelinus > Salvelinus fontinalis. The sequence goes on along the minus strand of NC_074677.1, from coordinate 24,783,711 downwards.
GTGATTAACAACCAACTTGACACAACTTGAAGACTTTTTAAAGAATAATGTGCAAATCCAGGTGCGAAAAGCTCTTAGAGACTTACCCAGAAAGACTTAACCACCCGAGCCACTGCCTGTTCACCCCGCTATCATCCAGAAGGCGAGGTCAGTACAGGTGATTCAAAGCTGGAAAAACAGCTTCTATCTCAAGGCCATCACTGTTAAACAGCCATCACTAACATTGAGTGGCTGCTGCCAACATACTGACTCAAATCTCTAGCCACTTTAATAATAAAAAATTTGATGTAATAAATGTCACTTATACAATGCCACTTTATATAATGTTTACATACCCTACAGTACTCATCTCATATGTATATACTGTACCATCTACTGCATCTTGCCAATGCCGCATGGCCATCGCTCATCCATATATTTATATGTACATATTCTTATTCATTCCTTTACACTTGTGTGTATAAGGTAGTTGTTGTGAAATTGTTAGATTACTTGTTAGATATTACTGCATGGTCGGAACTAGAAGCACAAGCAATAATATTTGATTTGATTTATTTGATTTGACTCTCAGCTATAATCGCTGCCAAAGTTGATTCTAACATGTATTGACTCGGGTGTGAATTATTATGTAAATGAGATTTCTGTATTTAATTTTCAATACATTTGCAAACATTTCTAGAAACATGTTTGAACTTTGTAATTATGGGGTATTGTGTGTAGATGGGTGAGGGACATAATTTTTTTTTAAATCCATTTTGAATTCAGACTAACACAACAAAATGTGGAATAAGTCAGAGGTATATAAATACTTTCTGAAGGCACTGTATTTGTTATGAATCAAATCAAATCAAATCAAATTTTATTTGTCACACACATAGTTAGCAGATGTTAATGCGAGTGTAGCGAAATGCTTGTGCTTCTAGTTCCAACAATGCAGTAATAACCAACAAGTAATCTAACCTAACAATTCCACAACAATTCCACACAATTCCTTATACACACAAGTGTAAAGGGATAAAGAATATGTACATAAAGATATATGAATGAGTGATGGTACAGAACGGCATAGGAAAGATGCAGTAGATGTTATAGTGTACAGTCTATACATATGAGATGAGTAATGTAGGGTATGTAAACATAAAGTGGCATAGTTTAAAGTGGCTAGTGATACATGTATTACATAAAGATGACAAGATGCAGTAGATGATATAGAGTACAGTATATACATATACATATGAGATGAGTAATGTAGGGTATGTAAACATTATATTAAGTGGCATTGTTTAAAGTGGCTAGAGATACATTTTTACATAATTTCCATCAATTCCCATTATTAAAGTGGCTGGAGTTGAGTCAGTATGTTGGCAGCGGCCACTAAATGTTAGTGGTGGCTGTTTAACAGTCTGATGGCCTTGAGATAGAAGCTGTTTTTCAGTCTCTCGGTCCCTGCTTTGATGCACCTGTACTGACCTCGCCTTCTGGATGATAGCGGGGTGAACAGGCAGTGGCTCGGGTGGTTGTTGTCCTTGGTGATCTTTATGGCCTTCCTGTGACATCGGGTGGTGTAGGTGTCCTGGAGGGCAGGTAGTTTGCCCCCGGTGATGCGTTGTGCAGACCTCACTACCCTCTGGAGAGCCTTACGGTTGTGGGCGGAGCAGTTGCCGTACCAGGCGGTGATACATGCTCTCGATTGTGCATCTGTAGAAGTTTGTGAGTGCTTTTGGTGACACGCCAAATTTCTTCAGCCTCCTGAGGTTGAAGAGGCGCTGCTGCGCCTTCTTCACAACGCTGTCTGTGTGGGTGGACCAATTCAGTTTGTCCGTGATTTGTACACCGAGGAACTTAAAACTTTCCACCTTCTCCACTACTGTCCTGTCGATGTGGATAGGGGGGTGCTCCCTCTGCTGTTTCCTGAAGTCCACAATCATCTCTTTTGTTTTGTTGACGTTGAGTGTGAGGTTATTTTCCTGACACCACACTCCGAGGGCCCTCACCTCCTCCCTGTAAGCCGTCTCGTTGTTGTTGGTAATCAAGCCTACCACTGTAGTGTCATCCGCAAACTTGATGATTGAGTTGGAGGCATGCATGGCCACGCAGTCGTGGGTGAACAGGGAGTACAGGAGAGGGCTCAGAACGCACTCTTGTGGGGCCCCAGTGTTGAGGATCAGCTGGGTGGAGATGTTGTTACCTACCCTCACCACCTGGGGGCGGACCGTCAGGAAGTCAATGACCCAGTTGCACAGGGTGGGGTCGAGACCCAGGTTCTCGAGCTTGATGACGAGTTTGGAGGGTACTATGGTGTTAAATGCTGAACTGTAGTCGATGAACAGCATTCTCACATAGGTATTCCTCTTGTCCAGATGGGTTAGGGCAGTGTGCAGTGTGGTTGCGATTGCGTCGTCTGTGGACCTATTGGGTCGGTAAGCAAATTGGAGTGGGTCTAGGGTGTCAGGTAGGGTGGAGGTGATATGGTCCTTGACTAGTCTCTCAAAATACTTCATGATGACGGAAGTGAGTGCTACGGGGCGGTAGTCGTTTAGCTCAGTTACCTTAGCTTTCTTGGGAACAGGAACAATGGTGGCCCTCTTGAAGCATGTGGGAACAGCAGACTGGGATAAGGGTTGATTGAATATGTCCTTAAACACACCAGCCAGCTGGTCTGCGCATGCTCTGAGGACGCGGCTGGGAATGCCGTCTGGGCCTACAACCTTGCGAGGGTTAACACGTTTAAATGTTTTACTCACCTCGGCTGCAGTGAAGAAGAGCCCGCAGGTTTTGGTAGCGGGCCGTGTCAGTGGCACTGTATTGTCCTCAAAGCGAGCAAAAAAGTTATTTAGTCTGTCTGGGAGCAAGACATCCTGGTCCGCGACGGGGCTGGTTTTCTTTTTGTAATCCGTGATTGACTGTAGACCCTGCCACATACCTCTTGTGTCTGAGCTGTTGAATTGCGACTCTACTTTGTCTCTATACTGGGACTTAGCTTGTTTGATTGCCTTGCAGAGGGAATAGCTACACTGTTTGTATTCGGTCATGTTTCCGGTCACCTTGCCCTGGTTAAAAGCAGTGGTTCGTGCTTTCAGTTTCACGCGAATGCTGCCATCAATCCACGGTTTCTGGTTTGGGAATGTTTTAATCGTTGCTGTGGGTACGACATCGTCAATGCACTTTCTAATGAACTCGCTCACCGAATCAGCGTATTCGTCAATGTTGTTGTTGGACGCAATGCGGAACATATCCCAATCCACGTGATCGAAGCAGTCTTGAAGCGTGGAATCAGATTGGTCGGACCAGCGTTGAACAGACCTGAGCGCGGGAGCTTGCTGTTTTAGTTTCTATTTGTAGGCTGGAAGGAACAAAATGGAGTCGTGGTCAGCTTTTCCGAAAGCAGGGCGGGGGAGGGCCTTATATGCGTCACGGAAGTTAGTATAACAATGATCCAAGGTTTTACCAGCCCTGGTAGCACAATCGATATGCTGATAGAATTTAGGGAGTTTTGTTTTCAGATTAGCCTTGTTAAAATCCCCAGCTACGATGAATGCAGCCTCAGGGTGTGTGGTTTCCAGTTTACAAAGAGTCAGATAAAGTTCGTTCAGGGCCATCGATGTGTCTGCTTGGGGGGAAATATATACGGCTGTGATTATAATTGAAGAGAATTCCCTTGGTAGATAATACGGTCGACATTTGATTGTGAGAAATTCTAAATCAGGTGAACAGAATGACTTGAGTTCCTGTATGTTATCATGATCACACCACGTCTCGTTAATCATAAGGCATACACCCCCGCCCCTCTTCTTACCAGAAAGATGTTTGTTTCTGTCGGCGCGATGCGTGAAGAAACCAGCTGGCTGCACCGACTCCGTTAGCGTCTCTCGAGTGAGCCATGTTTCCGTGAAGCAAAGAACGTTACAATCTCTGATGTCTCTCTGGAATGTTACCCTTGCTCGGATTTCATCAACCTTATTGTCAAGAGACTGGACATTGGCGAGTAGTATGCAGGGAGTGGAGCGTGATGTGCCCGTCTCCGAAGCCTGACCAGGAGACCGCTTCGTTTGCCCCTTTTACGGCGTTGTTGTTTAGGGTCGCCGGCTGGGATCAGATCCATTGTACTGGGTGGAAGGCAAAACACAGGATCCGCTTCGGGAGAGTCATATTCCTGGTTGTAACGATGGTGAGTTGACGTTGCTCTTATATTCAGTAGTTCCTCCCGACTGTATGTAATGAAACCTAAGATTACCTGGGGTACCAATGTAAGGAATAAAACATAAAAAAATTAAATACTGCATATTTTCCTAGAAACGCGCCGGAAGTTGTTTTGTTGTGGTTGTTATGGTTGTTATGAATGATCCTGCAACACAAAGTTTTCATGAATGGTTTCATAAAGGTGTTATGATATCCCCCTCAAGTAAAGTTGTAACCTATTCTCTTTTAACCAGTTCTCCAGTCTTTGCCATCACCTGGAGAATGACAGAGAGAGCGGATGCAAAGCTGAATAAACACTGACTGAATGAATAGAAGATTGATGGGTCAATTTGGGCCCCCAAACACCCACAGTGTTGGTGGTGGCATTCTCATTGATTATGTTCACCATGGACGACGTCCAAAACACAGTCCTTGAAATGAACACGTTGTTTGGACCATTTCCCATTAGCTTCCCCATCCTAGCCTGACAGACAGATGGCTTTCAATGCTGGGGGGAGATATCCATATTAATAGCATGATTACAATGCATTACATCAATATATTGTCATTAACACAGTGATTTAAAAAGCAATGATGTTTCTTTGATTATCATCAGCCGCACAATAATACAGTGTGTGTTTTGTTGCCGGTGGGGCTTTAGAAAATCAAAATCGCCGATTGATTTCCTATTTCCTCAGTGAAGATGCTGCTCTGCGTTTTGACTAGCTCTCCTCGACTGATTGATACTTATGGAGTTGAAATAGCTTTAGCATCATTTTTTTTAAACGGAGATTGGTTGAAGGGGGAAAATGGCTTCTAGGAGAAGACAAAATAGGCAAATATGTTTAGTCTCATGAATGTATTTATATGTTAGAGATGGAGCTGGAGTCCTTCATGGAGGTGATGAGAGGATCTGAGGGCTACTAGCCCCACGCCGGCCCAAACTGTCCCATTGGCAGCTTGTATCCATCTGGCTGGGGAGGTTGGATCCAAACCCACCTCTACCCTTGGCGCTGTGTGGACTGTGGAGCATGGGCAAGCATTGGATTCAGAAGTAAATAAACCCACCATATATACTCAATGCACTTTAGCCCTTTCGAAAGCTGCAATACAATCAGTATAAAATAAGACAAGGTTAGGCCCAAGTTAAATAATGACATTGTTGAAAAGGAGTAATACAATTATGTATTAGATTAGTGATAAAGTAGTTTTATGATTTAAAACTCCTTGTCCTAGCACTCCTCCAGAATCTCGAACACTAGCTACAACCGAATGACCCACAAACAGAGCATGAGGATTTGAATTAAGCCTTTAGCTATAGTAATTCCTGAGTAGGAGGAGAAAGGGATAAGAGCAGGATAAGGAGTAAGTTAATGTAAGACATTTTGTTGCTGTGTTGGTTTAAAACCATGCTGAGGGGCAAAGCTCACTTCCTGTGTGTAAGAAAATGATCCCATCTTTGATGTGGTTGGTTATCCCAGGTGTGAAATCCTCTCCTCACGCTGTCGAACTAGGCGGGCGTGCTCAGCTGTGAAATTTGTATATTTTCTACACCCCTCCCTCCATAACTCCCTCTTTCCACCTCTCCCCTGATAACTCTGACAGTGAGGTAAACTGCTCTCCCCTGGTCCAAAAATATGGTATATCCCGCTGCGAGACAAAGCTATTGCATTCCACAGCTGAATAATCCAGTTCCTCCCTCCCCTCCTTCCCCTCCATGTCCCCCCTCCCGATAGCTCCCATCACAAACTATAAAAACGCCTGAAGTGCGACAACACTGCAACATCTTCAAACTGCCTGACACTGAATGTCAATGGCCATTTTTTTTCACCTTTACAGGTGGATGGGTTGATCTAGCATGTGGTCATGGGATGTGAAGTCTTGAGCATAGGGGGTCAATTGATTAGATCCATCCATTACTTTGAATTAGCATTGAGTCACATTTTGATAGTGGTGCCTTTACATCATAAGAGCATGCCTGCTGGCTATATCAACAGTATATGTGTATGAGTTTGAGGCCTGTTCATTCTGGATGCTATTTGGTTGCTTCCTATTTTGACAACAACGTCCTACTTTCTCTGTGTAATCCACCAAGAAGAGCAGCAAATTGCTCACACACCCTCACAATGCTGCCAGTAGGGCAGAGAGGATGTCTGGCTGTCTTGCAGCACTCTTTCTCATATACTGTGTAGTAAGCTGTGCTGCTGAACAATGACATGACAGCCTAGTGCAGCCTCATCTATGGCTCAACAACCATGGGCATTGGCTTCAGAATGCTTGTGTTCTGGCTAGTAATTCAATATTGATAACAAACATACATGTAATGGCTTTTGTTATGCCTGTAGGGATGGACAGATGCTTTTTCACTTGTTTTGTTCCTTGGTGTGTAGAGACACAGGTTACCAATCCCTATACGGCCAGTAGCTAGGGCTTCTAAAATGACATTGAAAGTGAGTATCTAAGGAAAAGAGAGATTAGAGATGGAATTAAATGAGAAAATCAAAAATGGGGTTAATTTCCTGAAACACAATTAAACACATATGAAGATAAAATAAAAGAAGGGTGGATGTTTGTGTGCTTCTGAGTATTGTCTGCACATGTGCTGGATTTGTATGTTTAGTGTCATACCTGTATTTCAGTCTAGTCATATAACCATAACAGATTCATAATCGTCAGTCCATGAAGATGTCTCCTATCGATATTTAAGATGCATTCATTGATTTTCTCTTTCCAGACACGCTCTCTCTCTCTTCCTATTAATCTATAAAATTGTATTTTAGAAAGTCAGGTTACAAGAGCCACAGTCGATTAACAGCATGTTAGATCCCCTACTGCAGGGATCATCAACTATATTCAGCCGTGGGCCGAGCGGATGGTCAGGGGGGCCGGAACATAATTACAAATCATTTGTAGACTGCAAATTGAATGCAAGAAGGCCAAACGGATATAATGTTTGACAAAAACATGATAATTTCAAAACTTGTTTACATGTGTGTACGATTAGTTGTCTCTCTCTATTATGCGTTGGAATACTTGGGAACAGATTTCCAAAATTATAATCACTTGGAGTGATTATCACCTCTTTCTCAAAAACTTCAAATAAAACCACCCGTGGGCCAAATTCGGCCCCCGGGCCCTAAGTTGGGGAAGCCTGCCCTACTGTCTGTTGAGCTGTGTGGGGTGAGAGAGAGAGAGGGTTCTAGAATAACTCAACAGGGCCAGGGAGAGAGATGCTATAGTGAGAAGACAAGACTGAGCCCTCCACTAGTATCCAGGAGGACCCTATAACAACCCACTGTTCTCCTACCAACACTGTCATTACTGACACAATTGATTATGGGCCTGGGAGTGACGATACAATTCAGCTCTCCCTCTTAAGCCGAGGCGCAATCACACAAGCACTCTATTTTCTATAAATGAGACTGTCTGGGAAATAAAAAAAGCTAATGAGAGAGAGAGAGAGAGAGAGAGAGAGAGAGAGAGAGAGAGAGAGAGAGAGAGAGAGGAAGGAGAGAAAGAGGGAAAGAGAGATAGAGAGAGAGAGTGAGAGAGACTGAGAGAAGGAGAGGAGAGAGAGAGAGAGAGAGGAGTAGAGAGAGAGAGAGCGAGAGAGAGAGGAGAGAGAGAGAGAGAGAGAGAGAGAGAGAGAGTGAGAGAGAGAGAGAGAGAGAGAGAGAGAGAGAGAGAGAGAGAGAGAGAGAGAGAGAGAGAGGAGAGAGAGAGAGAGAGAGAGAGAGAGAGAGAGAGAGAGAGAGAGACCCATTAATATGATGCTGTTACCTTTTCATATGCTCTGAAACATTTATGTCCGTGTCCTCATATTAAAGCGCTGGGCGCGGTGTCAGCTTTTGATGCGGCAGGGTACAGTGGAGACATGAAGAAGCCATAATTGCCTCTTAGGTCCTTTGAATTGCTAACTAGAGAGCCTGACATTTTTAAACAGCCTTGATTCTGAAAAGATCAGGATACTGAGGCAGGCACACCAACGGCTTTTTATTCTAAGCAGCATTTAAATGAGACAGCTTAAACCTTTCGGTTTAGGCTATATATGGAATAGAAAAACAATATCTTTATGAATATCTCATGGAATTTCTGTATGAATAGGAATCTGGTGTATGCATCTCTTAGTAGACATACAAACACACACACACAAACACACCAACTGGCCCTCTTCATTTAATTATCACTGCTGAGGTCCAATTAGCTGAAATGCTAAATCAGATGTAGGGTTTCATCACGGCACAGTGCATTATATTAAGAGCAGAACAGATAGCAGAGGTAGATCTTTCTCATCTCTTCAGTCTGCCCCAGGGTGGGTAGATGATCATAGATGAGGTCTGAGTATCTCCAGACCCACCATGCGTCTGTGCAGTGCAGACACACCTCTATATTGGCTCATGTTGGTAAATCTTGGTTAATCGTGCATATATGCCATTTAGCAAACGCTTTTATCTAAAACAACTTACAGTCATGCGTGCATACATTTTACATATGTGTTTCCCGGGAATCAAACCTACTCTCCTGGCATTTCAAGTGCCATGCTCTAACCAGGTGAATCCAGTTGAAATCTATGAGCCCTTATTAATTTAATTTGTTAAATCCACTTCAATCATTGTAGATGAAGGGGAAGAGACGGGTTAAAGAAGGATTTTCAAGCCTTAGAGTGTTGGGCCAGTAACCGAAAGGTTGCTAGATCGAATCCCCGAGCTGACAAGGTAAAAATCTGTCGTTCTGCCCTTGAACAAGGCAGTTAACCCACTGTTCCCCGGTAGGCTGTCGTTGTAAATAAGAATTTGTTCTTAACTGACTTGCCTAGTTAAATAAAGGTAAAATTCTTTTTGCAAAAAATGTGTATATGTGTGCAATTCAGAGGTTGAATGGGCAAGACAAAAGATTTAAGTGCCTTTTTACGGGGTATGGTAGTGTTGCAAGGCGCATCGGTTTGTGTCAAGAACTGCAACATTGCTGGGTTTTTCACGCTCAATAGTTTCCCATGTGTATCAAGAATGGTCCACCACCCCAAGGACATCTAGCCAGCTTGACACAACTGTGGGAAGCATTGGAGTCAACATGGGCCAGCATCCCTGTGGAACGCTTTCAACACCTTCTTGAGTCCATGCCCTGACGAATTGAGGCTATTCAGAGGGGACAAGGGGTGAGTGCAACTCAGGTTTAGGAAGGTGTTCTTAATGTTTGATATACTCAAGTGTATGCGACAACATTAGTCCTTGTCCAGGACACGAATAGTCTGGCAGACTATCCAGGACTGACATATGACTGTGTCAGTCCTGGAGCCTCTTGTCCATGTCCAGGGTTCAAAGAAGAGGAGTTGCATGGTGTTGTAAGGCTTCCGGGAAGCAGACTAGCCAATTTAATTCTCGGTCGTTGGTGTAATGAAACGCTGTTAATCGGCTTCAGAACCACACTCGGCATTTGTCCTAATGAATCACGCCAGCGTGTAATTGCTATTTTGACAGAGTTCTTTTTATCTTCCTCCCTGACAGCATGTCTGCACCTAAAGTCATTTTCAGCATCTTTTCATATCCCCAAGCCCCAAGGATGGGAATGGAATAACAAATCGAGGGAAAGACCCAATCATAATATAACCAAATTATACTAGTAAACAACAATCTATTTGGCTTGTTGTTGACCTTTAAAATAAGCTCAGACAAAAGGTCAGAAACACTATTACAGATAGCTTAAAACAGTTTCAAAATATGCTATGTGAAACTGTTATGCTGGAAACCACAGGAAACAAATGTTCCAGGAGGTAATGTGTTCCCTGTGACAGCCGGTGAACAAATTAAACACACACACAATGAAAGCCGACAGGGAAGGTGTTTATTCACTGGTCAGTGGTGCTTTACTATACTAACCCTGCATGTCCTCTGGGGTGTAGTGAATATGTCAGGATATGTCACCTGCCCACAGTAACCCAGTAACTCCCTCACCAACCCTCCCAGTCGGCCCCATGGCGGCCCTTCAAAGTGGGCCAGATGAAAGCCTGACCCGGGGAGTCATGCTCACTTATCCAAACAGTGGCATATGCTGCTGGGTCTTCTCACCGTAGAGAGAGGAAATGGATGCCTAACAGATGGAGGGCAGTCTGGGTTAGTAGGGGCTATGGCAGGGAGGTAGAGAGGGCTGGGTATTAGTGGCTTTGAATCTTATGTGGCATGCAACTCAACTCTCTCTTTCGCTCGCTCGCTCTCTCACTCTTTCTCTCGCTCTCTCTCTCTGTCTCTGTCTCTCTGCTGCATGTGTTCTGTGGATGGGTCCATCCAGATGAGGGGCAGTGATTTGCCAGATGTTCCACTTAGCATAACTGTACCGCTATAATGAGGTCTGCTATGCTCCTGCTCTTCTCTCTCCAGGCCTATTGGCATGCTGAACTAACTGGTCATTGATATTCATATCTGGTTTCTGCTTGACCAAGGTGATGATATCCTGCTTAACAACCCCTCCATTATAATCAGGTCTTACTGTATGGTTCTAGTCTGAGCGGTTGCCATAGCAATGCCCACCCACGCAAAGCTGTATCACTATGGAACTGTTATCAGTGGATGTAGATGTCTATCCATGAGATTCTTTGTGGAAAACCATTTTGACATAAGAGATCATGTGAAGGAGGTACAGTATATGAAGGATAATGACCCCTTGTTACGTTGCACATTAAGACTTAAAGAATTAGACTTTTAAAAAATGTGCATGTCAATCAATGGCAAGTAGTTCCCCTTTCACCAGATGATTAATGATAAGGTCAAGGGTCGTCCATCTTTCTGTCTGAATAGTGAGAAGGATGAATAGTGTCTGAGCTCAACAGTGACAGAATGAGAGGAGAAGGTATGGAGAAAGTGAACAGGAATTTGGGGGAAGGGAGATGGAGGAGGTAAAAAAAAAAAAAAAAAAGTTGACAGAGATAACAAAACACAAGGTAGACTTTATTATAAGAGAAAAGGATGTAATGTAATTAAAACTGTGAATACCTATCTGTATTTAATATAAAATTATTTTTGTGTCTGGTGGGTCAAATAGTACATGTTTTTGAGTAATCTGCAAGAAATGTGGACAAATTATTTATATTACAGCTGCAATATGAAACGTTTTGGGCGACCTCACCAAATTCACATAGAATTGTGAGTTATAGATCTGCCATTCTCATTGAAAGCAAGTATAATAAGCTTTTCTATGGGCACTATTTCTATGCTTCCCGTTATTGAGTTTTGTTTTTGCATCTTTTACTTTCGGTTTTGTACACCAGCTTCAAACAGCTGAAAATACATTATTTTTGGTTATTGAAAATATATTTCACAGCGGTTTAGATGGTACAATGATTCACTACACCAGGGTTATTCAACTCTTACCCTACGAGGTCCGGAGCCTGCTGATTTTTTATTCTACCCAATAATTAATTGTACACACCTGGCGTCCCAGGTCTAAATCAGTCCATGATTAGAGGGGAACAATGAACAAATGCAGTGGAACTGGCTTTGAGGTCCAGAGTTGAGTTTGAAGGGTCTACACAATACATTTCTTGTTTTGTCACAAACTAAAATTTGACGAACTAGAATTTTAGCAACCAGAATATAGCTGAGCGATTTCTGCATATTGCACCTTTAATTTTTTCTGTGAAATGTGTCCTCGCTTTTGGATAAAGTCACCTCTATGGCAGGAATAGGCTTTATACCTCTGATGTTTTATAGTATTTTCCAGTCCGGTGGTATTCAGAGCAAGAGGTTATTCAGACAGAGAGAGTGGAGTTACGAAAGTGAAAATTATGTCATGCTCAGTTTCTCTCAGCCAGTGAAAAAAGCAAATGAAGTGGGCACACTTTTCTGAAAGTCATTTTCCAGCTCCTTTGACATGCTTTTTCAATTCACAGAGGCTGTGTCGGCTCTGATTCAGAAGAAGAAGAAAACACTCTATTCCTTCAATTTTTTCCCCGGTGTAAATTATACACTGTCACAATGAACCGTCTGTATTCCATTCACCATGAAACCCCAGTTCGGGGTGGATTATTTTGCCTCAAAATGATTTTTGTGACCCAAGGATATCCTATCTGTCCTTACCTTGTTTAAACCTCCCTTTAATTCATTGCAGGCTCCAGTGAGCTGGCAAAGGAGAGAGGGAATTATATTAGTGTGGCGTGCCTTTTCAAAGGTGCCTGTTTCCTTTGGCACAGCCACAGTGTGCTTTTCTCTCTGTTTATTAACTGCCTCCTGGGTCTCTTAACTTTTTCTTGGAGCCCTGTTTCACTGACTTTAACAAGATCTCTTTTTTCATCAACATGATTTAGTTTCCAGACGTTACATTGTGGTGGGAGACCTCAGGGCCTCTCTGTTTCGCAGGGTTCCTGCTTGTGGAATTTCAAGGCTTGCTCTATAAAGTGGGTATTTAATACTTCTATTTTCACTGTTGAAAAGGGAGGAATGGGTTTCCACCTGAGTGTGGTTTCAGTAATGTTATTGCACTATTATAAACTGTGAATATTTGAAGCTTTATGGGTTGTTACTTGGAACGCAGCCAGCCAGTGGAATGGAGTTTGTATATACAGTTCCAAGCTGATGAAGCTTGTTGTTCCATGACCATAATGTGTAGAAGACATACCAGGATACAGGCATGAGATCTCCCCACAGATGTTCCTCTGCACAGTCACAAGCACAGAGCCAGAGAAACATGCACCGTATGTATGTACAACATCTCAGCTATTCTGATTAGAACCAGATGAAAAGGAAAGGCGGAGTTTCTACAAAGAACCTTTTGTACACTGGAGACATTCAGATGAAGGATCCCAGATTACAAGAATAGAACACACAAACCAACTCCCAACTTCAGAAAACAAACTGACTAGGATAATCATCACATCTGTGACTGATTACATTTACATAGCCATTGGTCTTTGATATGAGGCATTGAGGCACTACACAACGTTTGATTTGACCCGAAAGAGCGGAATACATCTCTATCAGTCTCCATCTCAGCTCTGCTCTCTAAACAAAGCCAATTAGGATGATGGATGACTTGTGCCTTGGCAAGCGTCCCGCGAGAGGATGAATCTACAACTGGGATAAGAACATAAACAAACACCCCACCGCCCCCACACACAATGTTCTATTTGAGGAGATTTGTAACGGGGGTTTTGATGTATAATGGATGATGGCTGAATGGAAGCAGTGTTTTATGGGATGATGGAGGGGAGAAGGAGAGGAGCAATGCTGCTGCTGATTGGCTCTTATTGAGCACAGATGCCTCTAGGTTGGGAGTTCTACCTGGAATCAAAAAGGGTTGTCCTACGGGGACAGCCAAAGAACTCTTTTGGAACCCTTTTTTCTAAGAGTGCATGCACCCCAGCCACACCCAATGGAACAGCACCACCCAATCCCCATCCCCATCCCCATAGACCCAATCGCCATACATCCCTTACTAGTCCAGTGCCATGGTATAACTCATGGGACAGCATCACCCCACACCCAGTTCCTCAAACACCCATGGTATAACCCATGGGACCACCACCATAACTACGACCCCTTTCCGAGACACCCCCAGCCAGTCCCATGGTATTCCCTCTGAATTACCCAGGTTTATGTATAGAACCAGGAGAAGATCGAAACGGAACAATGTCTTCTCTTGCATTCACAATAGCTTAATAGGGAGTGTGATAATTAATTCATTTATCTTGCCACATTTTCTTCCATAATTGTTCCATTATGCAAAATTATGCTATGACCCTCATCTGTGCAACTGTTTATTGTTCTCACATATACCGTTCCTTCATTACATCTAAAGACTGAAGATTCAACATAGCCTAGCTGAGAGTACATTAGAAAGCTGTTAAGAAAACTCATTAATAAGCACCTACCCTGAGGATAGAATTAAGATATCATTATCTTTTTTTGTGTGATTCTATATTTATAAATTAATTTTCCCAGCGTCAAACGCAGCCCTGGGGCTCTATAATTTGTTTCATCCGTTGTAAATCAGGAGGATAATTATGTTGAATGGCAGCACAATTCATCAAAGTTTTTTTTAGGGCTTGTGTATTATCTGAATGTCTCTCGTGCTCTATCACTATCTCCCCCTCTCCTTCCCTCCCTTATTTTCTCTCTCCACTCTCTCTCTCTCTTTCTCTCTCTCTCCCCATCCCTCCCTTCTGTCCCCCCTCCCTCAATCTCTCTGTCTTTCTATTTATTATGGTATGGTATGTGGTTGAGCTGCCATAGCATACACAGGGTCTCCTGAACCCAAGCTCTGACAAAAAAAAGAGTTATGTTCAGTGATGACAAGAATTGATTTCCAATTTCCTCCACAATGACTGCATCATTGCCAGCGACTCAGGCAATTTGGCCTACATTACGGTGCCAGCACGGGGCCGTAGATCAGGATGACAGCTGTCTTAACCTGGAGGGGTGCTTACATTGAGGAGAAATTGAGAGAGATATTTAGCGTGAGCGATCCCTTTACTGTTGGTGCGGATCTAGGAAATAGGCCCTGTACTTTGGAGAATTGCTCTGACTTTGATTTCCTACACTGACCCATTCCAATCTTTTATTCCTCATGAGTTATCACAATTCCAGACAGACATTATGTGATTGCTCCCTAGCCTGGTATGTTATGACACATCAGAAATGAATTGATCTAGCATGGATTTCATCTGAGTTCATGGAGAAACCCTGGAAATCATCAGAATTAGGTTTACTCTGAGAAGTACATTGATGTAAGCACCTATACAGGTTCTGATCATATCAAATAGCAATCAATTATTAATTCACCTTGAAAGATGCTTCGTTGAGAAGATTTGTCAGTGGGAAAGTGAGAAAATATTAGACATTTTGACCTGAGAATTCTACCTCCTTAAGCAATCAATAGAAATCCATGGAGCTCCAGTATGTTCCACTGTGAGACAGTGGAGCAGATCACCCAGCCCGTGGGATGCAGAGCAGACGGTGACAGACTGACAGAACCCAGGTTGGAGGTGGGGAGAGAACCTTTCATCAGCACGCCTTCCTCCTTCGCCCGTCAGCCACTATCAGCCCAGTGTGTGAGTGTTTGCCCGTCAGCCCCTGCCACCGCTGTCATCTCTATAAATGTCACCCTGGCCACACACACTGGGCTTGTTTTTACCTAGACAGACCTCACACACACTGGGCTTGTTTTTACCTAGACAGACCTCACACACACTGGGCTTGTTTTTACCTAGACAGACCTCACACACACTGGGCTTGTTTTTACCTAGACAGACCTCACACACACTGGGCTTGTTTTTACATAGACAGACCTCACACACACTGGGCTTGTTTTTACCTAGACAGACCTCACACACACTGGGCTTGTTTTTACCTAGACAGACCTCACACACACTGGGCTTGTTTTTACCTAGACAGACCTCACACACACTGGGCTTGTTTTTACCTAGACAGACCTCACACACACTGGGCTTGTTTTTACCTAGACAGACCTCACACACACTGGGCTTGTTTTTACCTAGACAGACCTCACACACACTGGGCTTGTTTTTACCTAGACAGACCTCACACACACTGGGCTGTTTGTTTTTACCTAGACAGACCTCACACACACTGGGCTTGTTTTTACTGGCTGTTTTCCTGGTAATTGATATCATAGATGGAGGCTTGTCTATCAGCTACTGCAAAAGCTGGTTCTCAGTGGCATCTCATTGTTGGATGGTTTTGGATTGCTCCCAAGTGTTTTGGTTTGTGTTTGTGTGTGTGTGTGTGTATTTTTAACCAATCATCAGCCATTTGTGTCATGTTGAGTGCCCTTCTCCATTGTGTGTGTTTTTTACAATTTGGGGTTACCTACAAGCTGCTTTGAAAGCAATAGCAATTGAAAAAAAAATTCCGCTCAGATCAGAAAGACAACTGCATCTTTGATGTGTCTGGGTGGTTTAATACATCATCCACAGCGTAATTATTAACTTGACCATGCTTAAATTGATATTCAATGTCTGATTTGTTATTGTTAACCATCTACCAATCCTTGCCGTGTTCATGAGGCTTTCAAAAAGCTCCCTGGTCTTTGTAGTTGAATCTGTGCTTGAAAGTCAACATTTGACTGAGGGACCATACAGATGTTGTATGTATGAGGGACAGAGGAAGAGGTGGTCATTCAAAAAGCATGTCAACACTGATAATTTCACACAGAGTGGGTCCATGTAACTTATGTGATTTGTTAAGCCAAATTTTTCTGCTGAACTAATTTAGGCTTGCTAAAAACAAAAGTGGTGAATACTTATACTTATACAACAACTATATTTTAGTTGTTTCATTGTTATTAATTTGTATCACAACATAAACAAATCTATTTAAATACCACTTTTGTCAGCGATTGTGTGCAGATGTAGCGGAGTCAGGCGCAGTACACAGGTGTTGAGCAACACAACGGAGTTTACTCAAAATACAAGCAAAATTCCACATAGGAATAATAACAAACACACTAGCACATACGACAACCACTAACGACACAAACAATCACGGACAGAACAGAAATGTATGCCAGAGGGTTAAATAGGAAACATGATAGGGGAATTGAAACCAGGTGTGTGTAATACAGACAAAACAAAACGAAACTGAAACATAGATCGGTGGTGACTAGAAAGCCAGTGACTTCGACCGCCGAACACCACCCGAACAAGGAGAAGGGCCGACTTCGGCGGAAGTCGTGACAACTTTGCAACGCAAGAATATGTGATTTTGTTTTTGAAATGGTAGGAATAGAAATGGTCTTAGGTGAAAGCTATAATCATTCAATTCCTACCTCACATCATCCACTTACAAGTGCATATCCCCAACATTCATGTTCTCTCTCTTTATTCATTATCTGTAATCAGCTAACACAGGTTTCTATTAGACATCTTGAGGATGTATTTTTATCATGGGGTGCAGTTGGCGTATAGGATAAATGGAGTCCCATTTGTCAGCTATAATGTTGTAATGTAATGTCTCACTGGGGTTTTAATCACAGATCATTTTGACAAATGGCCTGGGGGTGGGGCCTGGGAGTGTTTAACATTGGAGTAGATTGGTGACTGTGAGTCCGATATCAGGGTTATGCTCAGTAGGAAGATAACGTTTTGAAATGGAGTGAGTTGGGAAGGTACTGCTTCAACTTGTGGAGAGGGACCTGAAATAAAACCCTAACCTAAAAAAATAACACTTTTGTATGGCAACCAGATTAGGACATTCTCTGCCCTTAACCCTGTAGGCTTACTAGCAGGACTGAGGATGGATGACTGATGCCGTATAGCAGTGGAAGACTAGAGTCTTGGTTCACACATCACCTGGTCCAGAGAGGGAAGTGTGATTAACCAATCCCAATGTGGCCATCACCTTTAATAGGCAAACACATTACATCTATCTAACTGGCAATAGCTTTACACATTATTTAGATTTAGACAAAGTGGTAGTTAACCACACCATGAAATGCTACCTTTTTAAACGCTGTCATATAAAAGCTAGGCTCTGACAATACAAAATTGGCAACATTTTGCTTTGTTATATCTACATAAAACATGCACAAGCTAGACTCCCTTATTCTCATAAAAATTCCAGACCTCACAGTTCTATCTCCACATCCACTCCACATCCTATTTCACGTTGTTGCGATTCTCTATTAATATTTGCTGATGATTTAGCTAATCTCAAGCATATGGTGGATCGATGTAGAATAGTCTGTGTGTGTGGAAAAATGAGACACTCTGCACTTCTCGCTGCTCAACGCTTCTTCTGGCTGAGAAGAGATCTGCCAGCAGCCATCACAGCCCTGTGATTAAACAGCAGAAAAAATAAAAGAGAAAATCAATGGTTGAATTCATCCCTCAGATCCCCAAGCGGGATGTATTAGTGTTGTTAAGCACATTCCACTCAAGGTGACAGATGAAGATCTCTCAGACGCATAAAATGACTCATCTTTTAAATCCTATTTAATAGTGTGTCTCCAATAGCCATTCAACTCTGCCTCCCAGACCGTCATTGGGCCAAATCTCATTTCTTGTAAAAAGGGCTCGTCAATGGGATTGATTCATACCCACAGACTGCACACTGCTGCAAGTGGAAGTTAACGAGGCAGGGCTAGATTCGCAGAAAAATCACTGCGGGGTCTTCGACATCAATTCAAAGTTTCAAAGCACCCCTTTCCCCCCTCTTTGTTCCTGCAAAATGTAATTTATCGTTTAATAAAAGCCCATAGCTCACACTACGAGCAGCAGGGTGCTTTTCTGGTTAAACGAGATCCTGCAGTCAAACTTATGAAATGATATCATGTGTAATACAGAGCCCTCCGCCATGAAGGCCTGTTAAGATTAATTGACTACATTTGTATTTTTTGTATTATTTTTTTCATTTTTTTACACAAGTCTGCTTTTATGCTGCAGGCCAGTGAGAGCTTTTTACAGCTAAGATCTACATCAGGGATGGGCAACTTTGATAGGGGTGGGGCCACAAAAAATCTTAAGTCATCATGAGGGGTTGCAGTTGCTCGTGGGTCTGTGTACCCACACGTGCATATTTTCTTTTACATTTTAGAGATCATTTTGTGCAATTCTACACATTTTTCCATGGGGAGTAGAGAAAATGTTGCAATTTTAAAGCAAGTTTGCTGCAATTCTACATATTTTATCATGGGGTAAAGAGGATGCCAGCAGCATTCCACCCTGCATACCACTGCTGGCTTGCTTCTGAAGCTAAGCAGGGTTGGTCCTGGTCAGTCCCTGGATGGGAGACCAGATGCTGCTGGAAGGGGTGTTGGAGGGCCAGTAGGAGGCACTCTTTCCTCTGGTCTAAAAAACAAAGATCCCAATGCCCCAGGGCAGTGATTGGGGACACTGCTCTGTGTAGGGTGCCGTCTTTCGGATGGGACGTTAAACTGGTATCCTGACTCTCTGAGGTCAATAAAGATCCCATGGCACTTGTCATAAGAGTAGGGGTGTTAACCCCGGTGTCCTGGCTAAATTCCCAATCTGGCCCTCAACCATCACAGTCACCTAATAATCCCCAGTTTACAATTGGCTCATTCATCCCCCTCCTCTCCCCTGTAACTATTCCCCAGGTCGTTGCTGCAAATGAGAACGTGTTCTCAGTCAACTTACCTGGTAAAATAACAGATAAATAAATAAAAATAAAGAGGAAAATTTGCTGTTTTATAGCAAATTTCCTGCAGTTATACACATTTTGCCATAGGTTGGAGAGACGTGTTTGCAGTTTTTAAGATGATATGTGAGTGAGACTAGCAAAATAATGATTCAACCATGATTACTAAGTTTAGATAGTCTAGCGGCCAGCTAATTTACCAATCTAAAAATGTTTACCTGACATGGGCTAATTGAGAGACTGACATAACAAGAGAAGAATTGCTGATGCACAACCAAATTTCGAAATTGCACCTTTTGTATTCTACTATTCTAACTTGCCACAGCAAGTTGAGACCCCGCTGAGTAAAAAAATAAAAAAAGACTTAAACCATGAAAGATCTGTAACCAAGTGTTGTCTAGGCCTAGTGCTCAATACTTACTGAATAAGCCAATAAGTATGATGTCTTTGGTGTTTTTGGGAGAGAGTATTAGCCTGTACTGCTCTAGTCAGTGGTTTATATCTTCAATGACACTAGTTTATCCAAGTAGTTTTGTAGTCTAAACTCTCATTACAACCACCTAGAAAAGCCTTTGACACCTTATAACCCCAGCCAGCAATTATGTGACCATTACAATGTGTATCATTCCAGTTGTGAAGGTCAATACATTTCAGAAGTAATTGCACTTCAAGGTCCCTTCCATCTTAATTTTAATTATTTCATTCCACGTACATATCAATAAAGGCTGACAGTATTTTTATTTATTAACTTTATAATTGTCAAACCTCATTACAGTCTATGGTGTCTAATGACAAGTTGAACTCGGGTAAGGATGGGCAGGACATGATGGAGGAATGGAGCATTTAATTCCTCCTTTTGTGTTCATCACACTTTGAATTATAGGCCTCGTGGAGAGAGAGAGCTCTGTCTTTGCCGTCCTCTGCCACAGAGACAGACTGCAGTATATCGTTCTCATCAAACGCAGACGGAAAAGTATCAAACCTTTGAATGAGTCACAGTGTGATAAGAAGACATCTTCTTTCCTGTGTGTAGTAACTTGACAAGTAATGCCCACACGCATTTCTATATTACTTTCCTTTATTTTCAACCTAAGAAATAAAAGGTGTACAGCCATGTACAAACTGGCTGTACCCAACTCTGGGTGATGACCTCATCAAAGGGGAAAGGTCACGGTCAATGCCAATGCCATTAATAACAATGCACACATGAATAGCAATCATACTAAACTGCAGGTAAGTACAATACATATTCAATGTAATTATTTATATAGTGTCCACACTATAGCACTGTGGCATGCTGTTTCTCTGTATATGGTTAGTCTATGACTATGGGCTTTTGATGAACTGCTATATTACAGAGATTTGCTCAGAGCGCAAATGTTGATTCATATAATTTCAGTAGATATAATTCCAGCTCATATACATTTAATGGGCATTTGTCTTAAGTGAAATGTCCTACTCCTCACATTTGAGAAAGAGCAATACAGACTATGCTCTGGTATAAGGTCAAGTGTGTCAAAACCTTACATTACGTGAGGAGAAGCACAGTCGTGGATCTGTTAGAAATGCTGTGTGTTACTGAGCCATATTACTATTCAGTCTGCAAACACACACACGCACACAAACACACACACACACACACACACACACTGGCGTTTAGGCATATCCCTGACAGATATCGTGTTTATTTCTTGTGACAGCAGAAAAAAAAACAGCTTGTGACAGTTTGTCTGATCGGCGCTCGTTCCTGGGTTCTGTGTTGTTGTGAATATTTTAGTATTTACATTACTTTTCGCAGGTCCAACTGAAGATTTGTCGGAAGAGCTCAGACATGAGTGTAACGCCAAAACAGAGCAGGTAGGGGTTTAAATAAACGATGAGCAGTGAGGCTTTAGATAAGGACTTCAGCATGAAGTTTTGATCTAAATGCTGTAGCTGAGCTGACACAGAGTAGTAAAAGGGCCTTGGTGAACAACCAAGATGGATCACCGGGTGGCGCTATTTTCCAATAAATGTGCCCCATGGCCTGCACACACCAACCTCACCCCTGTCTGCCTGCCTGCATGGGTTTTCCTATTATGGTCATGATGAAGTAGCCAGCATTGGAAATACAGTATATCATCTGTGAGGGAGATAATGACCACCAGTGTATCTGTCACTCCTGTCATGGACATGGCTGCATTATGGTGTTGTGTGTGATGGTAGTAGAAAGGTCTCCTTCAACCGTTATGTAACTCCAATAACACTGTTTAAATATCAGCGTTTATGTCATCTATCAGGGAAGGACTTGATGGATGGTTGCAGGGCTGTTGAGCTACTTGTCTTGGCAATGACTGAAAAGTGAACTCAATTAACCAGTTGTGTGTGTGCTGTTAATACCATCTCATGTTAGTCCAGGTAGCTTTTCAAATGGGACACAGACAGTTGAGCATGCTCTGCACCTGCCATGCCTGTCCCATTCGTCTGGCTCAGATACACTCGCACACTTGCAGACCCTCTCCTCCTCCTTTCATTTGAACTCACTCCTTAAATCATGCTCAGCCTGAAATCTGAATGTAAACAGACAGAGTTGCATAAGCCTCTCTAAATCCACATCAAATCCAGAAGTATGAAGGAGCTTCAGTCACACCATGTGTTGTAACTTCATCACAGTGGCTTCATGGGGGTTCTCATCAACTCCATTCTAATCTCTCTACTAAAGTAAATGAAATGTATTGATCAACAATAGGGTGGAAAACACAGGGTTTTAGTATTATTACGGATCCAGGTCAGGGCTCAGATCCAGGTCAGGGCTCAGATCCAGGTCAGGGCTCAGACCCAGGTCAGGGCTCAGATCCAGGTCAGGGCTCAGACCCAGGTCAGGGCTCAGATCCAGGTCAGGGCTCAGATCCAGGTCAGGGCTCAGATCCAGGTCAGGGCTCAGATCCAGGTCAGGGCTCAGATCCAGGTCAGGGCTCAGATCCAGGTCAGGGCTCAGATCCAGGTCAGGACTCAGATCCAGGTCAGGGCTCAGACCCAGGTCAGGGCTCAGATCCAGGTCAGGGCTCAGATCCAGGTCAGGGCTCAGATCCAGGTCAGGACTCAGATCCAGGTCAGGGCTCAGACCCAGGTCAGGGCTCAGATCCAGGTCAGGGCTCAGATCCAGGTCAGGGCTCAGATCCAGGTCAGGGCTCCGATCCATGACAGTAGACCCTGCCTTCGATTTCCCTTCTCCCAGCTCTGTGATTCACTGACACCACTGAGTGTGTCTGGGAGAACTCCCTAAATTCAGCCCATTTCTCTCTGTTTCCCAGGCTGCACTGAAACGTGCCAACCCACGCTCTAGGTCTCTCAACACAGCATGACAACAACTCTTGGTGTAGGCGCTCGGTTTCCTTTCTCAGGCGTGTTTTCTTTTTGGCGGCACTTTCTGTGTTGTGTGCGTGTTGTTATTGTGAACAAGTCCCCCTCTGCTCGTAAGTCTTAAGTATGGCATAGCATTAGTATTTGTACATTTGCTCATACGAGAGAGTCTGTTGAACGTATTCTCCGGCAGGGCAGTGAACGAACGCTGTGGATCTTTCCCATGGTGCAGTTCAAAGGAAAAGAGAGACGTGGCCAGATGGACTGGGTAGAAGTTCAGGCCTGCCAAAGCGCTCTCTCAACCACCTGCCACCACCTCTGCCAACACAGACTCTTTCTATCTCCATATACATCCAGACGTTTTATTTGCATCATCAACCAACACAGATGGCTGCTTCACTGATATGAGCAAAGCATTGACACGGTATGGTGTTTTTTCTGGGTTGCAAGAAATTACATGGTAAAATAGT
This sequence comes from Salvelinus fontinalis, assembly GCF_029448725.1. Taxonomy (NCBI): domain Eukaryota; kingdom Metazoa; phylum Chordata; class Actinopteri; order Salmoniformes; family Salmonidae; genus Salvelinus; species Salvelinus fontinalis. The sequence continues at coordinate 24,760,616 of NC_074677.1, read as the reverse complement.
AATTTCACTGTAGTAAGCTATGCATTAGATGTTATGTTTTTTAGGGGGGAAATAGAATCTTTACAATAAAAATCCTATAATGAAAATGTATAATTGCCAGTGACCTGAGTGCATGACAGTGGGGTTTGAGAGGGCAAGCGAGAGAGAGAGAGAGAGAGAGAGATCTTCATTCATCACAGTGCCTACAGATTTGCTGTTCAGCCTGTGCAGTGGCAGTGCTGGCAGTGCTGCTGAGGCAGGACACTTAAATCAAACAGACTACTTTATTTCAGAGGAGATGGGCTAGATCTGCCTGCCAAGCCATGTCTTTTTAAAGCCAGACGAATCAATACATACTGTGAAGATTTGGTACCAACATGTATTCAGTGTTTACTGAATGTCTTATGTATTTTTTTTAATGATGTGTGCAAAGAAATGTGTCTTGTCAGATACGGATTCAGAAAAGAGGCATGAGAGGGACCCACTCGAGTGCTCTGTTATCCTCACAGTCCTACTGTTTCAACTCATGCTATTGAGTGAAATATTATTTAGAAAACAACCCATGCTTAGTTAACAAACATGTCAGACTTGGTATACCAAGGTCATCAGTCAGACACATTTCGTCAGCAGTTCCTGGAGAACATGGTAGTCTCATGGCTCTCTCTCTCTCTCTCTCTCTCTCTCTCTCTCTCTCTCTCTCTTCCTCTCTCTCTCTCTCTCCTCTCTCTCTCTCTCTCTCTCTCGCTTCCTCTCTCTCTCTCTCTCTCTCTCTCTCTCTCTCTCTCTCTCTCTCTCTCTCTCTCTCTCTCTCTCTCTCTCTCTCTCTCTCTCTCTCTCTCTCTCTCTCTCTCTCTCTCTCTCTCTCTCTCTCTCTCTCTCTCTCTCTCTCTCTCTCTCTCTCTCTCTCTCTCTCTCTCTCTCTCTCTCTCTCTCATCTAGCTGTTTGTACAGGCCATTCATCTCCTGGGTCTTGTCTATTGACGTACTGTATGTTGGTCTGGCAGCGTTGCTGTGTGGCCTTCCTGAGCTAGACACTCAGGAAGGCTGTCTGTCATCCCAGCAAGATAAATTCCATGGACAGCTAATTGAGATTGAATGAGTGGCATGGTACTGGCTGGTCCTGAGCAACAGAACCATCCAGTGGAGGCTACTGTTCTGTACCACTAGCAGGCCAGCCCTGTGGCTCCACGCTGGCCAGGCTACAGGTTGGAGGCTCATCAGCTTTGCCCAAGGGCAGCTCTTCAGGCATATAGAGAGGGAGAGAGAAAGGGAGGAAAGGAGGTATGGCGGGCTTCATGACTGGATCACGCCCACTAATAATAATGAATTGTTGATCCTCTCTGCTTATGAATGTAGTTTTCCAGGGTATGTTTTGTTTCCCTCCGTCTCTCTCTCTCTCTCTCTCTTCCCTCCAAACCTTCTCCCTCCCTCTCTCCATTCAATTTCTCTCCCTATCTCTCTAGGGTGTGTGAGGCATTGAGTGCGTAGGAAGTGGAAGCCGAGAGGAGGGCAAAGCTGTTGACAGTGAGCTATCAAATGAAAGTAGTGCTGATTAGGAGGAAACATGCTCATAGCAGAGCACTAAGTGCACCACGGCAGCATTACATTCTATATTTGTACTGCTTGACGCCTCCATCCCATGGTGCCTTAGTACAGTAGCTGTACTGTACTTCATGCAGTTTGGTCTGTATGATTTAACTGTATTTAACGAGAAATGCCTTTGGAGAGAGGCTGGCAGACATCAGCAGAGCCACACCTAGGCTCTGCAGATCCAAAGACTGTGTTGTTATACTGCAAAGATTGTGATAGAGTATATACAAAAATAGTCAAAAGGTTTAGATACAGTAGGGTAAAATTAGCTTCCAGGGAATATCTTGCTGGTGTGTGTTTGGGATGACACAGCAAGGGAAATGCGAGACTGAGACAGAGACCTAGTCTAATGGTGGCGTTTGGACCAGGTGTTTGGATCAGGCGTTTGGACAAAGTGTTTAAGTAAATACAAAAACAAATAAAGAATAAACGAACCGTGACGACAATTCAGTGTGAACAGGCAACTAAACATAAACAATATCCCATCACCCACAGGTGGAAAAAATGCTACTTAAGTATGATCCCCAATTAGAGACAACGATTACCAGCTGCCTCTAATTGTGAATCATACTCAAACACCAACATCGAAAAATAAACCTAGAACCCCACATAGAAATAATAAACTAGACTAAACACCCCTAGTCACACCCTGACCTACTCTACCATAGAGAATACAGGCTTTCTATGGTCAGGACGTGACAGCTACCTGCATTTGACATTGTGTTGTTATTTTGCTGAACACTACATGGTTTAATTTTATTTCTGCCAGTGAAACGAGACTACCCAGGCGAGAAAAAAACCTCACACAAATGTATAGACCCGTTGGAATAATATAAATGTACTGTTTGAAAATGTGAAGATTTCTTTTTTTTTAATGCTGGATCATCATTTAGCATTGTTGATCCTGGATCATTGAAAGAAAATGTGATGGTATGCGTACCCCAGTTTGGGAATACCTGGCCTGGAACATTAAGACCCAGGATCATGATACAGGATCAACACAGCTAAATGCTGATCCATGATAAACACATCTAAATAACGATCCAGGATAAAAACAGCTAAATAACGATCCAGGATAAAAACAGCTAAATGATGATCCAGGATAAAAACAGCTAAATGATGATCCAGGATAAACACAAATAAATGGTGATCCAGAATAAAAACAGCAAATTGACTATCCAGGATAAACACAGCTAAATGACGATCATGAATCAACATAGCTAAATGATGATCCAGGATAAACACAGCTAAATGAAGACCCAAGATAAACACATCTAAATGACGATCCAGGATAAACACAGCGGAATGATGATCCAGGATCAACAAAGCTAAGTGACAATCCAGGATAAACACAGCTAAATGTAGATCCAGGATAAGAACAGCTAAATGATGATCCAGAATCAACACAGTTAAATGACGATCCAGAATCAACACAGATAAATGACGATCCAGAATCAACACAGATAAATGACGATCCAGAATCAACACAGATAAATGACGATCCAGAATCAACACAGCTAAATGATGATCCAGGATCAACACAGCTAAATGATGATCCAGGATAAACACAGCTAAATGATGATCCAGGATAAAAACAGCTAAATGATGATCCAGGATAAACACATCTAAATGATGATCCAGGATAAACACAGCTAAATGATGATCCAGGATAAACACAGCTAAATAACGATCCAGGATAAAAACAGCTAAATGATGATCCAGGATCAACACAAATAAATGGTGATCCATAATAAAAACAGCAAATTGACTATCCAGGATCAACACAGCTAAATGATGATCCAGGATAAACACAGCAAATTGATGATCCAGGATAAACACAGCAAATTGATGATCCAGGATAAACACAGCTAAAACCATATCAATTTGCATTACCTAGGTAGGCAATTATTTTCAAGTAATTTGCTCTCAGTCACTGATGAGTGCGTCACCGCAGCCATGAAATCCGTGACACGATCTGATTATGTCAATCTAATACGCTAATTGAAAGCAACCCTTAGCCACTTCTCATCAGTGAAGAGAGACTGTACCCATGAACTGATTCTGGTATAATTAGAGGCTGCTTCAATCACAAGAGGCAAACATTTTACCTCTCATTAAAGATAGTCGTGTTCAGTGCCACAGTGTCTCTCTCTAATAAGATTTGCTAGAAGAAGTACAGAGTACAATTTCCCTCCTGTGATCCAGGGAGACTTGTCTTTTCTCTCCTCTCCTCTCCTTCACAGTAAAGTCTAAAGAGACCCTTTGATATCAGGTCGTTTCTTCAATCCTCCAGATTAAATTTAAATTAAGAGGCCTGGCTATTTTTAAGAACAATGGTAGGTTCGTGCTGAACAAGGAAAAATAATAATTAGGTTTTTCTTTCTTTACCATTATTCAGTGTGAATAAGGTTGGGAAGGGAAGTGGTGCCTGAATGTGCTGTGTGGATAAACTGGGGTTTATGAATTAAAGGCTGAATTCAAATGGCCTTTATGACGTTTTCCATAGCAGATTCAGCTGGATATACTGTGTTGAGTGTGTGAAAGAGAAACTGTCACATAATTAGCATTGGCTATATACTGTATACAATGTATCTTCTTAGCTGGACTAGTATTACCACTTGTGGTAAACCGTGGGGTGTTGGGTTGAGCGTGCAGAGATTAACACAGAGACAGGGAGGTTCTAGTCAGCAAACACGACTTTACTAGGCAATAAAATAAACATAACAACGAATCTCGTAGGTTTGACTCGGTCCTTCTTCTCAGCTTCTGCTCTGTGTCGGTTGCGCAACCGTCCTTTTTCCTCTCCTTCCTACCTCGCATGCGCACCTCCCCAGGTCCCTCCTCCACAGTGCCTGAAGGAGAGGGCAATCTCTACCGAGGAGAATGGACACGGGCAGGTTAGGAACAACTCCCACGAGCATCTGGCACTCCCCCCTTGGGGTGGTTATCCTCAACGGCACGGTTGGGTACCTCGTCATGTCCCCATGTACACAGGAGACTGTCACCTCCTCATCCCCCGGTTCATCTTTCCCCTTTCATGTGAGCCACTGCGGGTGGGCCAGGGTCACCATGCTGCCGGAGTCCAGCAGAGCACTGGTGTCGACACCATCGATTCGTACAGGAACCATCGGAGGGGCCGTCTCAGTGTGCACCCAACAGGAGGTGACATAACTCGCCATCCGGGTTACCCCAGAGCTGGGGGATGCAGAGGGCATGGCCTCCTCCCAGCGGGACAGCTCCACACAAGGTGTCCCAGCTCGCCGCACTCATAGCAGCGCCTCTGATCTAGGTCCAGCAGCGGACGTCGTCGCAGGATTTGTGTCGCCCTCCCGCTTCATGACCTTGGCTGGTTCCGTCTGGGCCCCCTTCAACCCCTTGCCTCTCTCTGTGCTTTTCTTCCCCCTCCCCGCGTCCACTCTCTCCGCCCGGGCCCCTTTCAGCAGGTCCTTGGTGTTCTGGTGACTTTCCACAGCGGTCAGTAATTCCTCCAGGCTCTGGGGGTTCTGCATGCTCGCCGTCTTCTTCATCTCGTATGGGATGGCCCGAAGGTATCAATCCAGGACGACATTAAAGATTATTGGGAGGTCTGTAGCCAGCCCTTCGACAGGCACACATTTACATTTACATTTAAGTCATTTAGCAGACGCTCTTATCCAGAGCGACTTACAAATTGGTGCATTCACCTTAAGCTATCCAGTGGAACAGACACTTTACAATAGTGCATCTAAATCTTTTAAGGGGGGGGGGGGGTCAGAAGGATTACTTTATCCTATCCTAGGTATTCCTTAAAGAGGTGGGGTTTCAGGTGTCTCCGGAAGGTGGTGATTGACTCCGCTGTCCTGGCGTCGTGAGGGAGTTTGTTCCACCATTGGGGTGCCAGAGCAGCGAACAGTTTTGACTGGGCTGAGCGGGAACTGTACTTCCTCAGAGGTAGGGAGGCGAGCAGGCCAGAGGTGGATGAACGCAGTGCTCTTGTTTGGGTGTAGGGCCTGATCAGAGCCTGAAGGTACGGAGGTGCCGTTCCCCTCACAGCTCTGCAGGCAAGCACCATGGTCTTGTAGCGGATGCAAGCTTCAACTGGAAGCCAGTGGAGAGAGCGGAGGAGCGGGGTGACGTGAGAGAACTTGGGAAGGTTGAACACCAGACGGGCTGCGGTGTTCTGGATGAGTTGTAGGGGTTTAATGGCACAGGCAGGGAGCCCAGCCAACAGCGAGTTGCAGTAATCCAGACGGGAGATGACAAGTGCCTGGATTAGGACCTGCGCCGCTTCCTGTGTGAGGCAGGGTCGTACTTTGCGGATGTTGTAGAGCATGAACCTACAGGAACGGGCCACCGCCTTGATGTTAGTTGAGAACGACAGGGTGTTGTCCAGGATCACGCCAAGGTTCTTAGCGCTCTGGGAGGAGGACACAATGGAGTTGTCAACCGTGATGGCGAGATCATGGAACGGGCAGTCCTTCCCCGGGAGGAAGAGCAGCTCCGTCTTGCCGAGGTTCAGCTTGAGATGGTGATCCGTCATCCACACTGATATGTCTGCCAGACATGCAGAGATGCGATTCGCCCCCTGGGTATCAGAAGGGGGAAAGGAGAAGATTAATTGTGTGTCGTCTGCATAGCAATGATAGGAGAGACCATGTGAGGTTATGACAGAGCCAAGTGACTTGGTGTATAGCGAGAATAGGAGAGGGCCTAGAACAGAGCCCTGGGGGACACCAGTGGTGAGAGCACGTGGTGAGGAGACAGATTCTCGCCACACCACCTGGTAGGAGCGACCTGTCAGGTAGGACGCAATCCAAGCGTGGGCCGCGCCGGAGATGCCCAACTCGGAGAGGGTGGAGAGGAGGATCTGATGGTTCACAGTATCAAAGGCAGCCGATAGGTCTAGAAGGATGAGAGCAGAGGAGAGAGAGTTAGCTTTAGCAGTGCGGAGCGCCTCCGTGACACAGAGAAGAGCAGTCTCAGTTGAATGACTAGTCTTGAAACCTGACTGATTTGGATCAAGAAGGTCATTCTGAAAGAGATAACAGGAGAGCTGGCCAAGGACGGCACGTCTGAGCACGGGGGAGAGGGTGGAGTCAAAGGCCCAGTTGCATACCAGTTGTGCACGGCATGCGAGGCTGAATCGATAACGGCTCAGGATCTCATGTTTGAGTCCCTCATAATTCGCGGCCTGGTCGGCGTCAAGTCGAAGTAGGCCTTCTGAGCCTACCCAGAGAGGTAGGGTGCCAACAGGCTGGCCCACTTGGGCTTGGGCCATCCTTCCCTCTGCGCCGTCCTCCACATCTTCACGTCATCTTCCTCCATAACCAGGAACTGATTCGGGCTAGACTCCTGAGCCCTCCCAGCCTTCAGCTGGGCTACCTCCGCTACCAGTCTGAGGTTTTGTTGGCGCTGCTCCTCCAGTGTTTGCTCCTGGAGAGCCTGTTGCTTCTGCTGGCTGAGGATGAACTGAGCCACCAGTTCCTCCATGGTAATCTCCGTACGCTCGACCCCACGGCACCCAAAGCTACTGAGTTGCCCGCATTCTGTGGTAAACCATGGGGTGTTGGGTTGAGTGTGCAGAGGTTAACACAGAGACAGGGAGGTTCTAGTCAGCAAACACAACTTTACTAGTCAATAAAATTAACATAACAGCAAAATCACTTCTGCTCTGTGTCAGTCTCTCTGTTCTTCCTCGCATTGTGCCACAGTGCTCCTTTTATGTGGCCTCCACGGCTGGTTGGCACTTTCCCCTAATTACCTCTACTTGGAGCTATCCGTGTCGGGGTGCCCAGCCCGTGTACTCCCAGCAGAGGGAGCCAACGTCGCAACAAGACCTCCCCTCTATTACCAACCCTCGGGGTAGACCACCACCGTACATTAAAAATCTTAGTTATACAGTATGTAACATACATTTCCTTATCAGCACAGTTAATGCTGGTTGGAATAGGTTGGAGTAGGACAGTTATATGCCATATGCCATTTTGCAGACGCTTTTCTCCAAAACGACTTACAGTCATGCGTGCATACATTTTACATATGGATGGTCTCGGGAATCAAACCCACTATCCTGGCATTGTAAGCGCCATGCTCTACTAACTACGTTTCAGATGACGATTTATCCTTGGGATAATATTGTTTCATGGGATAATGTAGAATGATGCTTGGAGTCTGTTGTCTTTTAGCCTTCCAGGCCAGATCTAACATGATCTACCTTGATGAGGCAGATAAATACCCAGTCATCTCTGCATATCTATCTTGACACACAGTGGCAGTTACAACACTGAACATGTTTACATGCACCGTTAAGGGGCCCTGAAGTGGTACCAGAAGTAACACTGACTGGGAATGCATCACACCCCCACCTCCACCCACACGCTCACACACACCAGCCTTTGGGAAATCACCATACGCATGCTAATAACTAGTGAGCACATTTCCCTATTCCCCTTATGTCAGAGAGAAGGAGCGATAAAAAGTGACAGTGAGCATCAGAGCAATTTCCACTGGGGGTGCAGCCATAACAACATGGAGTTGTCACTGAGGCACTGAAGAAGGGCTGTGGGGCGGAGAGGCTTGGCTTGGGGATCGCTTTACTGGCAGTGTTACCTTGGGCACCTGGGTTGTCTGAAACAGTATGACAGTCACCACCATGCTCCTAGTAAAGCAAAGATCTCTCCCTCAATTTACAGTGGAGTATAGTCCTAATGATATGGTCATAAAGTAATGAAATAAAGCTAACCAGATGTATATCTGAATCTTAAATCTATGTAATGGACTGTATTTTCATAGCAGGTAGCCTAGTGGTTAGAGTGTTGGACTAGTAACCGAAAGGTTGCAAGCGCTAATCCCCGATCTGACAAGGTAAAAATCTGTCATTCTGCCCCTGAACAAGCCAGTTAACCCACTGTTCCTAGGCCGTCATTAAAAATAAGAATTTGTTCTTAACAGACTTGCCTAGTTAAATAAAATAAAAAATAAAATATATATATATATATATAATAAACGGCACATTAGTTGGAATCTCCCTCTACTCCTCCTCAGCTACATACACATAACATATAGTCTCCTTTGTTCTCTAATTGCTCTGACAGTGCACTACTGTACAACTGTTTCTGTAGAGTAATCCCCCAGGAGGATGTAGAATAATACAACCACCACATGAGATATTCACCTCAAGGATACAGTATAGTCCTGCACTGTTACAATTAGAGATTGCAAATCACTGGGCTGTCTCTCTACATCAGTAGCTTTCATATAGCTGAAAGCTTAGCCTCCATTTACAGCCCCTCTGCTGTGTACATGTGTGTTTGTGACCGACCTTGGATGGTCACGGTTTTTTGGGACTATGATTGTGGAAACTGAAAGAACAGTGGTGAGTTCCGACTCCACATTGTTTTCTCTGCTCTGACTGGGTCATGGTTTGCTTCCAGCAGCTTGTCAACGTGAGTAATGGCCTGAACGCTCCACTCTGAGGAGACTAGGAGAATGTGGTGTTTTGTTGCTGTTAGTGCTAAGATGTTTTCAAGTGCTCCCAGGGCACGCATGAACTTAGCTTCTCTCTCTCCCTGGCTGTCCCTCGCTGTCTCTGTCTGTCTGCCTGCCTGCCTGCCTTGAATTTGTACATCTATCCACCTGCTCTCTCTGTGTCTCTCTTTCAGTGGCGACCCGTCATTCAGGGCAGGTGGGGCAGAGACCCACCTGTTTTGAGACTCACATTTTTTGAGGGGGGGGCTTGCCTGTTTTGCATGTTATTTTGTCATTAATACGTGTCACATATCAATTTGCAAACATGTAAAAAAAAATATATATCATTGAGTTAATAAAGCCACATACAAACATGGTCTCTTTTTTGCTTTCTTGAGTAAGGCAGCTCCAAAATGCAGGTGTTTCAGCCTAGCTCAGTGCTTTCTGTGGTAGTGGGGAAAGTCATCAGAAAACACGGAGCGCTACACTGTGATTGGCGCAGTGTTCTGTCACTCACTACGTCACGTTTAAGGGTAGAGCTAGATAATTATAGCCCCTTGGGTGCTGCCATAGAGTTACATTAGAAGTGCCCATCCAAGAAGGCTCAAGGTCATTGGCCACAGATACAATTATGTCAAATCACATTATATGTACAGTAGCTTTGATTGGACTGATCATGTCAACATCATACATTGAAAGTCTTAGCTAGCAGTCATCATTATGAATCAAGTCAACAATATACTGACAAATCATTTGTAATCCTTCTCATATGAAGACAAATAATGAAGAAAAATTGGTGTACAGGGAGAACACTGTAAGAACGGTCCATGTTCTGAATTTCGCCGCTGTACATTTCAAAAGTGCTAAACAAATAGTTATATTGATTACGTCCGTCCTAGCTGGATCATTAATGTCTTCTTCTAAATTACGGATTGCCTCTTATCCGCATGTCATCCCCTTATGACATAGTTTGTACATCTCAATTGTCATTAGAAACCACATTTGTTTAATAAGCAAGTCAGCCATATCAGCAAATGAGGCTGAATGAACTGTTTTGCTGACAGACAAGGCTCTGCTGATATCCAGGTGTAGCAGTGGTAAGATGTTGGGACTGCTGTTGGGGCATCTTTATGTAGGCCCTAACAGTTTGTGGGCACCGTTTGTCACCGTTATAGTTCAATCCATGTATTGTTTAGTGTTGTGTTGTGTAGTGGCTTTGCTGACATGCATCCCACTTTTTTTTTGGCCCACCGAGATTTACATGCTAAAAATCGCTCAGCTCTCTTTATTTCCTCATGTTCAGCTCATTTACCCACTGTCTGTGCTTTAGCCTGATGATTTTTCAATGTCAAATGCCATGAAGAGTTTTGAGTGGTCTGTTATTTGACTGAAAAAACACTTCTATCTCCAGGCCATCAGACTGTCATTGTTACTAGCCGGCTACCACCTGGTACTCTACCCTCCACGTTAGAGACTGCCGCCCATCTATGTACACTGTCATTGAACACTGGTCATTTTAATAATGTTTGTATACTGTTTTACCCACTTCATATGTATATACTTTAGTATTGTCAAGGCTCATCCTATTTAACTACTGTTGTACAAACCTTTTCTATTCATATAATGTCCTTAGTGTCCATAGTATATGAATAGAAAAGTTGAGTACATCAGTAGTTATATATGGCTTTAGACACCTTTTCTATTCATATACTGTCCATACTGTCTATACACACAGGATTTGTGTGTATTGTTTGGTATTTTTTGGTATTACTGTAAGTTAACATCTGCATAATATGTGTACGTGACCAATAACATTTTAGTTTATTTCATTCCAAGCTGAGAAATGTAATTATCACTTTAGTGTAGGAATTCAGACATTATCCTACACTCTTAGAAGAAAATAAATGGTTCTTCGTTTGTTCCCAATGGTTCCAGGTAGAACTCAATGGTGGTGAAAATATTTTTTCGCGGTGAAAGGGTTCCACGTAGAATCTTTTATTAGTGAAAGTTATTTTCAGAGTGTTCTCCTATGGGGATAATTGATCATTCGCTATGCCCTGCCCCAGAATTTTGGGCAACCAACTTTTATTATATTGTTTGCTTGCTAATTAGCTAGCTCTCATTGACCACCAATGTTGTTAACGCTAGCTAACTAGCTAGCCAGTTAATTTAACATGTGTTGTCCAAATGTAGCTATGTTATCTAGCTTAGTTCGCTATATTATGAATATAACTCTTATCTGCTTTTGACCTCAGGATACGATATGAGAACACTACCTCCAACGTGGTTACCTAGTAGCTCTGACTGTATTCAGTGCCATCAAGTGGCTAGCCACACTACAATAATCATTTTACCAGGTTCCTGTAAAACAATTGTAATGACAGGCCAACCCAACAAGCCTGAGAGTCTCCTGATTAGCAAAGGGGAGTCTGTGTATGATTTCATTTTATATTAAAAACCCAGTTTGAGATCATTGTGAGGGGTTTTCTTCAGTGGTTTGAATGGGGAATTGGGCTTGCGGAAAAATGTTGTCCGAGGTTGCAAACGTAATCAAGGGGCAAGGCTTAGCAAAGGGGTCAATTAAAGAACCCTTTATGGTTCTAGGCAGCACCTTATTTTCTGAGTGTAACGTTGATTAAAATAATATATCAAATAAAACATACATACTGTATATATTGCGCAATGATACTTCCATAGATTATTGTTGTACTGTAGGTCTACGGTACACAGATAATGTAGTTATAGGCCTACTCACTTACAGTGGGACGCTACGGAGAGGTCAACATCAGTGTACTAGTCATGTCCTTACATGACGGAAACAGTTTTGGCATTATAAAGGCATATTCGTGCTGTGGCTTTAGCCTGTATGGAAAGGCCTGCTCCTATTTTTCATCATTGCCCTTTTCAAAAAGGCACCACACATGTCAGAGGAAAGGTCAGCGAGCTCTGAATAACATGAAACATCCCCACAGCCTCTTCCCTCCCTTCCCCTCAGACAACCCCCGCTCCCTCCATCCAACCAATAGATTTTTCAACAGATGTAGATAACCTTGCCCATCCACTATAAAACAAACCGCAATGAACGCAGAGGGAGAGGTCTCCTATATCCTCCTCACATGGGGGCAGTGTTACTCTGTCTGATGCTGCACACCCACCACCACCTCCCTCTCTCTATCAACGTCTCCTCCTGACATGTTCTTCATTTACCCTTACTGCAGAGCAGAGCAGAGGCTTGCAGCAGGCAGCAGCCCTCCTTCCACACACTGCCACCTAAAACACATCAAATCAAATCAAATTGTATTTGTCACATGCGCCGAATACAACCTTACAGTGAAATGCTTACTTTCAAGCCCTTAACCAACAATGCAGTTATAAGAAAATACAATAAAAAAAGTAACAGATAAGAAAAACAAGTCATTTTAAGAGCAGCGGTAAATAACAATAGCAGGGGTTACCGGTACAGAGTCAATGTGCGGGGGCACCGGTGTCGAGGTAATTGAGTTAATATGTACACGTAGGTAGAGTTATTAAAGTGACTATGCATAGATAATAACAGAGAGTAGCAGTGCAAATATTCTGGGTAGCCATTTGATCAGCTGTTTAGGAGTCTTATGGCTTGGGGGTAGAAGCTGTCTAGAAGCCTCATGGACCTAGACTGGCGCTCCGGTACCCCTTGCCATGCGGTAGCAGAGAGACCAGTCTATGACTAGGGCCTTCCTCTATCACCGCCTGGTATAGAGGTCCTGGATGGCAGGCAGCTTGGCCCCGGTGATGTACTGGGCCATACGCACTACCCTCTGTAGTGCCTTGCAGTCGGAGGCCGAGCAGTTGCCATACCAGGCAGGTATGCAGCCTGTCAGGATGCTCTCAATGGTGCAGCTGTAAAACCTTTTGAGGATCTGAGGACCCATTGAAAGGATCTGGATCTGAGGAAGGATCTGAGGAGGATCTGAGGAATCATTGAAAAGTGAAAGACTAAAGTTACATACATGGGATGCTTTAGTGAATTTCAGAATGTCTGGCATAGAAAAGGCAGAAATAAAACAATTCAATAAGCATCCATGCCAAATCTTTTCAGTCTCCTGAGGGGGAATATGTTTTGTTGTGCCCTCTTCACGACTATCTTGGTGTCCTTGGACCATGTTAGTTTGTTGGTAATGTGGATGCCAAGGAACTTGAAGCTCTCAACCTGCTCCACTACAGCCCTGTCGATGAGAATGGGGGCGTGCTCGGTCCTCCTTTTCCTGAAGTCCACAATCATCTCCTTTGTCTTGCTCACGTTGAGGGAGAGATTGTTGTCCTTGTACAACAAGGTCAGGTCTCTGACCTCCTCCCTATAGGCTGTCTCATAGTTGTCTGTGATCAGGCCTACCACTGTTGTGTCAACAGCAAACATAATGATGGTGTTGGAGTCGTGCCTGGCCGTGCAGTCATGAGTGAACAGGGATTACATAAGGGGACTGAGCATGCACCGCTGAGGGGCCCCCGTTTTAGGATCAGCGTGGCGGATGTGTTGTTACCTACCCTTACCACCTGGGGGCGGCCAGTCAGGAAGTCCAGGATCACTCAGCCACAGTGGACAGGAACCCCAGAGCCTCAATACAGCACACAGACCCAGGAGTGTAATAACAGTGTCTGTGCACTAATGTTCTACTCTTACCTCATCACCTACATGTACATGGGTTTCCCTCCTCCCCTTCTTCCTTCCCTCCCCTTTTTGTCTCTCATTTTAGAGGGTTTATTTCATTTCCTCTGCTCATAGTGCTCCATCTATTCCACCTTATGCAACTTAAAGATCCTGTCCAGGATCTTAATCGCTTACACATTTGTAACATATTGTACAAATTGGAATTTGTAACATATCATACGAATTGAAAAAAAATATACAAATGCTTTCAAAACTACTGTCTGAAATGATACAAAAGGCCTTTTCACACCAACTGCTTTGTGTTTTTTCCGTCCGAATTCTGGATAAATACGGATTCCGATTTGGATGCACAAAACTATTCACACCAAGTCTGATACACAGACGCTGCTGCTGCAATCATTCTCCGTGGCATAGGTTGTCCATAGTGGCTAGAGAGGAAGCCATAATGAGAGAAATACTCTCATTATACTGAATATATTGTAAGATGATTGAATCATGGCAGGAACTGGCACCTATCATCATTCCTCACACATATGCTGACCATCATGACACTTGCCTAAATGTTTGTTATGCTCACTTCAGTTATTGTCTTTCCTTCTATCTGATTAAAGAGATGGAGTGCAGACAGGCTACTTTAAGAAACTTTCGGAATGGACATATAGAGATTTAGCGAACTGACACACACACACACACACACACACACACACACACACACACACACACACACACACACACACACACACACACACACACACACACACACACACACACACACACACACACACACACACACACACACACACACACACACACACACACACACACACACACACACACACACCTAGAAGGACACATCAATCAAAGCCACTAGCTCATCTGACACAAAAGAAAATTACATTTCTCCTTTCCTAAAAACCTAGGTCTACCTTCAAATCCTAGCTGTTGGCTACAAAAAAAAGGCAACAGTTAACTTTGCTTTATCTTGGCCAGGTCGCAATTGTAAATGAGAACGTGTTCTCAATTTGCCTACCTGGTTAAATAAAGGTGAAATAAAATAAAAACATGTCATCCCCCACGAATGATACAGCACCCCCCCTTGGACCCATTGAGATATCGCGGGTGACTAACGAATTTCAGTTATTGTGTTTGATCACATATTATCCATTATATTGACCAGATAGTCGATTGGTCGCTGTAACAATGAAAACAAATGTTTAAAAAAATGGAAAGCAGTCGGGAAGAGACAAGATCAGGTGGGACCATTCTAGCCAATGAGAGGGCAAATACACATGTGAACAGGCACTCCGATATAAGGTATTTTTTCTCAAAGTTGCCGGGATGTCACTTGTCCTATTTATATCACTCCTAACAACCTGAGGACTATGAAATGGCTATTCTATCAAATAAGACACATAAAGAAAATAAGCCATTCCATTTTTTGTTAACAAAATTTGACACTCTCTCATCTATACAAAACCCCTCACTTTGTGAGCGAAAAAAATAAAAACAACTCCTAGAGAAGATTTTGGGCCCAGTTATCCCTCTCTGGTGTGACTCACACATTTCTGTTAATTAGTACAGCTTCCGCCTTCGGCCAATCAGTATACTTTGTAAATGCCGGATCTCTACGGCAAGACTCATCATTCAACCAAGTTTAGTCAAAATCAGGCCAGTGGTGTCTGAGATATCGCGTGGTATGGACAAATGGACGAACGGACGGAGACCAATCCACAGTCCCCTCCCTGATTTTATTGTGCAGGACAACTAGTATATATGATATGATAATGCTAAAACAATATAGGCTAGTTTATCATATAAATTGACATAAATTGTCAAGAATGGAGAGACAGAGCTGTGTGATAGCCTATGATGAAGATTCAATTGATACCCCAAAATAAAAAACATACCCAACCTTTCCATAGCCTGACCAGATGTTGATCAATTTTAGTGAATCCATGGTTGGTTATGCTGACTACATTTTAATTTAAAGTGAGTGCGTAAGCTTGCCCATCCACTATGACACAAATTACAATGAAGGCAGAGACAGAGGGAAAGGCAGCCCTACATGAAGCTAAGTGCTTAAGTTGTTATCAGTCAAGCTCAGTTGGCCTCAGAGCGTTTTCTTAACTAATGTTTCGCTGCATGGAACTTGGCATGAGCAGAGGCTAAACCATGATCAGATATTAGTGCAAAAATGCATTCCTTAGGGGAAATTGTTTTACAATAGGGATATTGAAACTGGCTAGGCCTTAGTTTAGAGTCTCACAAAAGCAGAAAATCTCACCCAGATTTAATTAATTTAAATTTTTCTCACCAAAAAAGCTAATTTTCCACCGGTCTGTAGGAAATGTTCTGCTCCCTTTCTCCTTCTCCTTCAATCTTACTATCTACAGCAGTTTTGCAGTAATCTCTAGTCAATAGATTGGGGATTAAAAAGAGGGGACTTATTCAAGAACAGACACCCAGAGTCACAGATGATGAAACTTTATGAACTACGTTTTGTTCAATGAACTAATGATAGTTTAAGCTGTATTTGTTGTGGTTGAAATTGAGTACTGGTAACCACGGTAGCCCTTTACACTCGTATCCGTAGATGGGTTAAAAAAGGCAGATTTGGACACTGATAAGCGCCTTAATTGGAACGCAGTGTCTGTACAGTAACGTGCTATACATGACATCAAAGCTCAGGGTCTCTGCTTCACAGCTCTGTATGGGTTTTGACTGACAGCCATTCTGAATTTGAGCACCCTGCGCAACAAAAAGTTGCACCCATCCCTCCCTAATTCGGCAATTTTTGCACTGTTTTTATTGTCTGCGTGAGGGAAATGCTGTAAATTAAGAGGAGTCTATGTATTTTGAAAGATGAGACGTTGAGGATTCTTGAGGTGAGGTAGATCACTGTCGAACCAGGGGCTGAACCTGTTTTTAATTTTAATTTTATTTCTGGCGAGATGCAGGGCTGTGTTCCAAACAAAACAACTACACTTGCTCTAGTTCCTCAATGGCACAGATATGAGAGCTCAAAAAAGTACCTTATAAAAAAAGTACCTTATAGTTGAAGACACTTCTTTGAGTACTTAAAATGCAATGAAATTACTTAGGAACTGTGCACACTTAGAAACTGTCCACACAGTTAGACCTCTCACTCAAACCCTTGACATGTTTTTTCCTTATCTTGCACCTACCCCAAATCTTAGCATGTTACTGAATGTATCCAGAGTATTTTCAGATTTCGCTATCGAAAAGTACAGTAAATCTAAAATACACATAAAAATAAACTGTGTCATGTTTGGATTCAGTCTTGTCAGGTGAACTGTTGTGTCTTCACCTAATAATGTCCTCACCTAGCCTAATAACTTTCCCATAATCTCCAAACTGTTCCATTTTAATTGGTACCATGGTTATGCATATGCTTTTCATATTTCTTCTGTAAGAAACATTTCAATTTAGCCCTATCCACATAGGCCAATTCCTACCAGTGTGAAGAGTTAAGAGAAAAAAAAGTGTTATTTTAATGAATGACCATTCATAAGTTCTATGAGACTTGTCAGAAGAGTTTCCATTGACAGTTAGTAATTGGTAACCATGTTTTCCCTCATCCCCGGTTCCCATCTCCTGGCCCACCGGCCCCTAATTTGTCTCCTTTCGGACCCCTACATTCCTGTGGTGAAGAAGTTGCTGCTGGATCCCATTTCCTGCAGCCTCTGTAGAGAACACATGCAGACAAACCCACATGGAGATTGTTATCCGGTCAAAAGGCCATGTAATTCAAACCCTTCCTTTTCAACTGCTTTTTTCCTCTTTAAATTCTGACAATGAAACAAACTTGGTTCAGTCAAGGTTCAATTGCAATCCTCCTTTTAGATACTGTGTTTTTCTGAGTTTCCTCCATGGTCATCTTCTACGAGTGTAATTAGTATGTGTGTTTTATCAATTCAAACAAATTTGTTAACTTGACCCTTCACATCCTCAAAGCATACCGATGTATGGGTTGAGTTTGTAGACTATTGCCATGTTGGGCGCTGACTGGAAAATATGTCAGAAAGAGTCCACTACATGGGATTTACACACATTACTCCCATGAATAGGCAGACAGGCCTCTCCATCTGGGGGAACACATGCAGTCTCAACCACCATGTTTTGTGGAAGCGTTTTTCATTTGACTTTGGATTAAATCATTTAAATTTTATTTTAGAGACTAAATATTGAGCATTGTTTAATTTCCAAGCCCACAAAAAATCCTACAGTGTTTGCCCTGCTACGTAGCTCAAAGTGTTTATAGTCTTACCCTGCTAGCTCTAGAGGAGACACTTCTGCTTCAGTCAGAGCTTCAGTCCAGGCCAATTAGCTGCCTCTTCACAACTTGATCACCTGCTTAGGTCACTTAACTTCCTGCGTGCCCACTAAATCCACTTCAATGAAACCATTAGGAGTCGAAGTGAAACCCAGCTGACCCTGCACTGCAGTCCTTCAGGAGGACTGGCCCATCTGCTTCATAAAAGAGAATATACGTTTTTTTAAACTGTTAAACAATGCTTCAGTCCAATGCCTATTATCCACAGTACCCTCCATAATAAAAAACAGGTGTTATGAAAATGTATGATTGTGCTGGGAGTTTGTGTAATTGGTTAAATAACGTGTTCTTATTGCACTCAGTTGATATGGATCCAGCAATCCAATGGGACGCATTCACGCATGCACACACACAAAGCAGAGTAGAGTATGCAGGTGTGAGATGATGCAACCTGGACTCAGGGGTCAACGTAGCAGATTAAACGTAAATGTGTTCCCCTCCATTTAGGATTATATGTTATATGTATGATATGCTTAAATTTGTGGATGTCCATCATCCATTTCATATGATATGTTATGTCCTCCAATTCATGTGATATGTTATGAATTCCAATTCGTACAATATGTTACAAGTTGCCAATACATATAATATGTTACGAATTCCAATTTGTTGTAGCTAACGTTAGCTGGGTCATTCCATGAAAGGAGTGCCTTTTGCATCCCTTTGATATTGCATGTTATGCAATTTAATGAAGTGCGCCTTAATATGAATAAAGACTTTCTAAGGTGACAAAATTCAACATTTTGACATGCCCTTGTGTGCATGCTCTGTGACTTCTAGGAAGATTTTAAACCACTTAATCTCAAAATGTATCCAAGTTTTCACCATCATTGTAAACCCCTATTTATTTTGTTGCTTTGACAAAGTCATTTCTGAAGATTATTATTTTAAGGTCAACCCTGTTATGTGGACTGAACTCTCATTTTAATGGTGTAACTATTCCTTAAAAACATTGAACATTTAATAGTCAAATCATTGAGTCACATGGAATGACGCTGGAGAGACGAAGCAGGTACGGGAGTAAAACATTTAATAAATAACAGACATGGAACGAGACAGGAACAGCGTCAAACAGGTAACAAAAACAAAAGACAATTAATGCATCAGCAGGGAACAGAGCAGGGAACTGACAAATGTAGGGGAGGAAATAAACAGATGAGTGAGTGATTCCAGGTGAGTCCAATATCGCTGATGCGCGTGACGAGGGAAAGCAGGTGTGCTTAATTGATGACAGAAGTGCGTGATGCAGGGCAGCCTGGCACCCTCAAGCGCCACGGGAGGGAAGAGTGGGAGCAGACGTGACACATAGTGTAAAAGCAGGTGAACTGGTTCTACCATTTTCAGCCATTTTCTGGTGGAAAACTGAGTGGGTTGAGCATAACATGTCAACGCTCTTACCCATAGAGAGACAGGCTAGATACGTTTTAACAATTTGCATTCAATTGCCCCTCCCTGTTGCACACAACAATCTTCCATTCCTCCCTGTCACAATGGGATTTATGGATGATTTAAGTCGTCAACCCACTATTTGGCACTTAATAGGCAGTTACTATAGTCTTTAAAAAAATATTTAACCTCTTGAGATGGTAAAACATATTTTTTGTTAAGTTTAACATACGTTCTTTATGACAGAATGTTCAAAACTGCTTTTTTACACTACTCAAAATACACCTAATTGGTGGAACAACCCAGCTAGGCTAGGGGTTAAGTTTAGGGTTAGGGGAAGGGTTAGCTAACATGCTAAGTATGTAGTTGCAAAGTAGTTAAAGTAGTTGCAAAGTAGCTAATTAGCTAAACTGATAAAGTTGTCTGTGATGTGATTCAAACACCAACCTCCCTACTTAATTTTTTGGCTTAAGTAACCTACTGTCCTATGTAACCATACCAAACATACTATTTTGAGGGGCACAAATGTACATTTACTATGTTGCGTCCGGTCTATGCAGCCAGGCTGGATGATGACTGCAGGCAGATGTGTCTACATGTGTACATTAGATGTAAATCAGCTCCCCTCCAGGGCTTTCCTCTCATTGAGCCAACGCAAAGAAGTCCTTGAATGTATCTGATTTCAATCCCAATCACTTCAACACGACCATCTCCATCATTCATGTGTGTATAGCTGAAACATGACATTAACAAGCAGTAAAATATGATGAACGATTTCAATGTTACTTTTGCCCTGGTATAACTGTTCCTATGCAGTGCTTTGCTCTCTCTCTCTCTCTCTCTCTCTCTCTCTCTCTCTCTCTCCCTCTATTTTTCTGTAAGCCCATTTTTCAGAGGCTACAGTGTGTTCAGCAGACTAAAGGCATCTCCAACCTAATCCCTCACACCTCAATGGGCAAGGAGGAGGCTGTTCCACCTTGAAGCCTCCCAATCAGATAACCCCAGGGTTTAGGTTATCTCTCCCTCCTCACACCCCTCCCGCCCTAGCGGGGCATACTCATTGAATGCTCAGCTCACTCTGTCTCCCCACTGCGTCATCCCTCCATCCTTTTCCAGTGACTTAGTGCCCCTCCAGGGACTGAGGAGGAGAGGATTACAGCTTGTGGAGAGAGCATAAGGCTCTTGTTCCAGCTTGTTTACCATTAGGATCTCTTTCCTTCCAGTGGAGCCAAGGACTTTCTTTCGTTCTTTCATTGCAGCACATCTTGTTACTCCATGGCTTTTCATGAGAAGAAGTAAAGAGAGAAAGAAGGGAGGAGGTTTGGGATTCTGTGTGCTGAGGAGGAGTTGATCAACTTGTTGTCCTTTTCATCACCACAACTACTGTCTGAATGAATAGCAGCTTGTAGATGCAGTGGTGAACAGGAGCACTGTTGGAGGACTCCCTTTGTCTCTCTTAACTGTGCCCATGGCATTTGTGGTTGTCTCCACTTACAGTGGGGGGGGAGTTAAATCAATGTCATGGTTTTGCTCTCTCTTTTTCGCTTGTTGATAATACATCTAAACTAGCAGGAAAAACACTGGTCAGAAAAGAGTTCTAAGGGGCCTCCCGGGTGGCGCAGTGGTCTAGAGCACTGCATCGCAGTGCTAACTGCGCCACCAGAGTCTCTGGGTTCGCCCCCAGGCTCTGTCGCAGCCGGCCGCGACCGGGAGGTCCGTGGGGCGACGCACAATTGGGCTAGCGTCGTCCGGGTAAGGGAGGGTTTGGCCGGTAGGGATTTCCTTGTCTCATCGCGCTCCAGCGACTCCTGTGGCGGGCTGGGCGCAGTGCGTGCTAACCAAGGGGGCCAGGTGCACGGTGTTTCCTCCGACACATTGGTGCGGCTGGCTTCCGGGTTGGAGGCGCGCTGTGTTAAAGAAGCAGTGCGGCTTGGTTGGGTTGTGCTTCGGAGGACGCATGACTTTCGACCTTCGTCTCTCCCGAGCCCGTACGGGAGTTGTAGCGATGAGACAAGATAGTAATTACTAGCGATTGGATACCACGAAAATTGGGGAGAAAAGGGGAGAAAAAAAAAAAAAAAAAAAAAAAGAGTTCTATGCATTTCTAGATCCCTTCCTTTTACAGAGTGTAGTGTCTTAGCTCTTATTACTTATTTATATAATAAGAAAGACTCTGAATACAAGAAATGGAACTGGAGCTTCACATTTGCTAAAACGAGTTAGTACCAGAATAACATAGAACAACACTGCGCATGACCAAGGATGCTCCATTCTTAAAGGGGACATCAGTAATTAACAGAACATAACACAGATCATTGGTTAAATGAATCTGTATGAATTAGCATTGAGCTTAACTGAAAGTATGTAAGAAGCTGTAAGACTGCAGATTCAGCCTTCCCTCAAAGTTTAAAGTTTCATGTTTTATTAATTGTAGGTACGGGATAAACATGGTATGCATCTTCCAACGAAATGCTTACTTGCAGGTTCCTTCTCGACAATGCAGCAACAATAAGAAATAATAAAACTGTGTGTGCACGTGCGTGCGTGTATTATGTTCCAGACAGTGTATGCAGACAGCCTCGCCCGGCCCCCCTCAGCAGATTGTCGATCTATTATCTCTTGCATTCTGATGCTCCCTACAACAGATTAACTTGCAAACAACGTCCCACCATGTCACAACTTGGACTTTGCAGAGTAATGAGCTCTCTCTGTCTCTCTCTGTCTCGCTCTCTCTCTCTCTCTCTCTCTCTCTCTCTCTCTCTCTCTCTCTCTCTCTCTCTCTCTCTCTCTCTCTCTCTCTCTCTCTCTCTCTCTCTCTCTCTCTCTCTCTCTCTCTCTCTCGCTCGCTCTCGCTCTCGAACTCTCATTCTCTCATTCTCTCATTCTCTCATTCTCTCTCTCTCTCTCTCTCATTCTCTCTCTCTCTCTCTCTCTCGCTCTCTCTCGCTCTCTCATTCTCTCTCACATTCTCTTTCTCTTTATCTCATTCTCTCTCTCTCTTTCTTTCACATTCTCTCTCTCTCTCTCTCTCATTCTCTCTCACATTCTCTTTCTCTCTCATTCTCTCTCTCTTTCTTTCACATTCTCTCTCTCTCGCTCTCATTCTCTCTCACATTATCTCTCTCACATTCTCTCTCTCTCATTCTCTCTCTCTTTCTCTCTCATTCTCTCTCACATTCTCTCTCTCTCTCATTCTCTCTCTCTCAATGTTCACTATAAGTATGTATTACTGTAGCATAATACAACAACACAAGCTGAAGATGAATGAACTGAATTATTAAATTATACATTCATGCTATATGTTGTACTGGGATTCATTGTTTTTCTGATCAACGCTACTTTCCATAGGATTCTTTTTTTTTTTCAAATTCCAGAAGGTTGGTTGGTATGGCACAGTCTTATTGTCTTAGTCCACTAACTGCATGCTGTAACAGGCCATTTTATAGATAACCTCATTCTGGAGACTGACAGTTGAGATGTTCTCCATCTTTTCTGTCTTTGCAGTCTCTCTCTCTCTCTCTCTCTCTCTCTCTCTCTCTCTCTCTCTCTCTCTCTCTCTCTCTCTCTCTCTTTCTCTCTTTCTGTCTCTCTCTTTCTCTCTCTCTGTCTCTTTCTCTCTCTCTGTCTCTGTCTCTCTCTCTCATTTTCTCTCTTTCTCATTCTCTCCATTTCTCTCTCTCATTCTCTCTTTCTCTCTCTCTCTCATTCTCTCTCTCTCTCTCTCTGTCTCTCGTTCTCTCTCTCTCTCTCTCTCTCTCTCTCAATTCAATTCAATTCAATTGACAGTATTGACATGGCAAGTTCATTATTACTTACATTGTCAAAGTATACATATCGAGAAATAAAAATCAAATATATATGTATACATATACAAAATATATATATATTTATATATAAATAAATGGTGGGACCAACAGTAATAATAATAGTAGTAGTGGACATGGGATCACCATTAACAACAACTACAACAACAATATTAATCAGAACAATACATTAAATCAATGGTAGTAGACCAGTGTCAATATGACTTGAGAAGACATATGACCTGGTATGAAAGACAAAACAAAACTAAGCTAAATGGGATTTTTCACTGGCTGTCCCTCAGGTTGTGGCAGGAGGACACATATTTGGCTGCCAAAACTGCACATTTTGGCTTTTCACCCAATAAATATTTGATTTTTTCTTCATCTTTTATAGTTTCAAATTCTTTGTATTGAGTTATAATTTTGGGAAAGAAATATGCTCTTAGGTCTGAGTATTTGTCACAGTGTAGTAGGAAATGCACCTCTGTCTCTACCTCTCCCCTGGAGCAGAGTGAGCACAGCCTGTCCTCTCTGGGCAGCCAGGTTTGTCTGTGATGACTGGTCTCTATAGCCAGACGGTGCTCACTGAGTCTGTACCTAGTCAATGTTTTCCTCAGTTTTCTATCAGTCACAGTGGTCAGATAGTCTGCCACCATGTACTGTTTGTTTAGAGCCAAATAGCATTGAAGTTCACTTTTATTTTTTGTGGTGTCTTTCCAATAGGGGATATATTTTTATTTTTGTTTTGTGATGATTTGGTTGGGCCAGATTTTCTGAGGGCTGTCCTGAGGCTCTATGGGGTTGGTTTGGGTTGGTGAACTGAGCCTCAGAACCAGCTGGCTGAGGGGACTCTTCTCTGGTTTCATCTCTTGACACTGTAGAGCTGTGTGATGGAATGTTTTGGGGTCACCTGTTTTTAGATGGTTGTAAAATTTGATGGCTCTTTTTTCTATTCGAATGAGGAGGGGGTATTGGCCCAATTCTGCCCTACATGCGTTATTTGGAGTTTTTCTTTGTACTTGCAATATGGTCTTGCAAAACTCTGCATGCAATATTTTAATTGGATGTTTGTCCCATTTAGTAAATTCATTATTAGCGAGTGGACCCCATACTTCACTGCCATATAGAGCAATTGGTTCTACAACTGATTGAAAAATTTTGAGCCAGATTCTAATTGGAATTTCGATTTTGATGTTCCTTTAAATGGCATAGAATGCTCTTCTTGCTTTGTCTCTCAGCTCATTCACAGCCATGTGAAAGCTACCTGTGTTGCTGATATTTAGTCCTAGATATGTGTAGTTTTTGGTGTGTTCTAATAGAACTGTGTCCAAATAGAATTTATATTTGTCATCCTTATTTCCGGACCTTTTTTGGAATATCATTATATATATATTTTTTTAGGTTAACGGTCAGAGCCCAGGTCTGACAGAACCTGTGAAGACGATCTAGGTGCTGCTGTAACCCCTCTTTAGTTGGAGAGAGCAGCACCAGGTCATCTGCGTACAGCAGACACTTGATTTCAGTGTTGTGTAGGGTGATACCAGGTGCTGCCGATTCTTCTAATGTTTTTGCCAATTCATTAATGTAGATGTTAAATAATGTTGGACTTATTGGGCAGCCCTGTTTCACTCCCCGCCCCTGAGAGAAGAAGTCTGTTTGCTTTTTGCCAATTTTAACCGCACATTTGTTTTTAGTGTACATTGATTTAATAAAATCATATGTTTTCCCTCCAATACCACTTTCTATTAGTTTATAAAAAAGACCTTCGTGCCAAATTGAATCAAATGCTTTCTTGAAATCTACAAAACACGAGTAGATTTTGCCTTTGTTTTGGTTAACTTGTTTATCAATTAGAGTGTGGAGGGTGTAAATGTGGTCTGTTGTATGATAATTTTTTAGAAATCCAATCTGGCTTCTGCTCAGGACGTTGTGTTCGTCAAGGAAATTATGTAGTCTGCTATTTATAATACTGCAGAGAATTTTCCCCAAGTTGCTGTTAACGCAAATTCCTCTGTAATTATTTGGGTCAAATTTGTCTCCATTTTTATAGATTGGTGTGATTGGTTCCAAATATCGGGGAAATACCTGCAGTGAGGATAATGTTGAAGAGTTTGAGTATAGCCAATTTGAATTTGTGGTCTGTATATTTGATCATTTCATTTAAAATACCATCAGCACCACAGGCCTTTTTGGGTTGGAGAGTGCATAGTTTTTCCAATAATTCTTCTTATGTAATTGGGGTATCAACAGGATTCTGATAGTCTTTGACTGCTAATTCAAGGATTTGTAATTTTTCTTGTATATCTTTTTGTTCTGGGCTCTTTGTTATATTGCTCTAGAGGTTTGCAAAGTGATTTCTCCAAATATCGCTATTTTGGATAGCCAATTCCTCATGATGAGGTTTGTTTAATTTATTCCAATTCTCCCAGAAATGGTTTGATTCTATGGATTCCTCAATTCCATCCAGCTGATTTCTAATGTGCTGTTCCTTTTTTGTTCTTAGGGTGCGTTTGTATTGCTTCAGTATTTCCCCATATTGAAGGCGTATATTTTTGTTGTCTGGTTCTCTGTGTTTTTGATTAGATATATTTCTCAATGACTTTCTTAGATTTTTGCAATCATTATCAAACCATTTTTCATGATCTGTTATTTTTGGTTTGCTCTTATGCTTCTTTAGATTAGCCAAGGAGGCTAATTTGTCAAATATAAAGTTTATGTTCCTAACGGCCAAACTTACACCTTCATTGCTGAAGGAGAATGTTAAGGCTAAAATGTTGTCCAGGAGAGATTGTATTTTTTGGCTACTAATTGCTTTTTGGTAGATGTCTGTACTGTTTGCACTCCATATATAAGCCTGTTTAGTACCATGTAATTTATTGGGCCGTGATGATTCATGGTTGGGTTCTGCTCTTCTCAGATACACTGTGATTTTACTGTGGTCTGAGAGAGGTGTTAGTGGGCTGACTGTGAAGGCTCTGAGAGACTCTGGGTTTAGGTCGGTGAGGAAGTAGTCTACAGTGCTGCTGCCAAGGGATGAGCTGTAGGTGTACCTACCATTGACTATGTACAGACCCAGTGTTCGACAGAGCTTCAGGAGCTGTACTCCATTTTTGTTTTTCACTTTGTCATAGTTGTTTCTGTGGGGGTATGTGGGGAGGGAAAGGTTGTTGCTTCCTGGTAGGTGTTTATCCCCATGACTGTTAATAGTGTCTTGTTCTTCTGCTGTTCTAGCATTCAGGTCTCCACAGACCAGTACGTTGCCTTCGGCCTGAAAGTGACTAATCTCCCCCTCTAGAATGGAGAAACTCTCTTCGTTGAAGTAGGGTGATTCTGAGGGGGGAATGTATGTGGCACAGAGGAAGACGTTTTTATCTGTCAAGATAGCCTCCTTGTTGATTTTTAACCAGATAAAGAATTTTCCTGTTTTGATCAATTCAATTTAATTAATTAGTTCAGATTTATACCATATTAGCATTCCCCCTGAGTCTCTGCCCTGTTTGATTCCTTTTAATTTTGTGGATGGTATGATTATCTCCCTATAACCTAGTGGACAGCCAGTGGAAACATCACCTCTGCACCATGTTTCCTGTAGTACTACAATATCAACATCATCAATTTCTTTCAGGAAGTCTGGGTTTCTGCTCTTTAGCCCAAAAGCAGAGGACTTCAATCCTTGTAAATTCCAACATGCAACGTAAAAAGATTTCATAACTTTTTTTCCCCATTTTTCTTTACCTTCAAAATGAGACAAACACTCACAATCCAACAAGAACTATTAAAATATGATTTTTCAATTCAAGTAAACTCTTATTTTGCAAATGTGATTTGTTTATAATTTAAGATGGAATTCGTGTCATGCCAATTGGGTGGATGTAGTGTGAGAATGGTGGAGTTTTTGTGCTCATCTTACCATGACCCTCGGCCTATCACATGTGAGCATAGTAGACTCAGCATTTGTTTAATGTCACTAATTTGGTTGGTGGGGGCTGGGCCAGTTGCTCCTCTCACAGCCTGTGCGTAGCTCTGCCTGCTGGGCTGTGGCTCCTCCAAGTGTGGGTCTGCGGTGGGGAGCAGGGGGGTGGGATGCCTCGTCTGGGTGGCTCTGAAGCTGGGCTGGGGTGGTCTGTGCTGCGCTGGCTGTGGTGGGCATTGAGGTTGGTGGTGCTGTGGTCGTGGCTGGGGGTTCCAGGGTGCTGGTCTGGGGTCTTGTCTCGGTGATCTCGGCGGGGTGGAGATTGCTCTGCTGTTCCTGGGTGGAGAGGTCGGGCTGCGGTTTAAAGCAACGTCCTTGAGAGTCTTGGCAAGGATGGGGACTGTCTCCCTGTACAGGTGAACATGGTCATAGAGACAGTCCAGACCGAGGGTGGGATGGTGGGCCAGGTGTACATTGGGTCGCAGGGCACAGTCCCGGGATAGGCTGGCGTTTATTCTTTGGATTGTGGCAGGGTGGAAGTCCCTCCTCTGTAGAAGGGTTGACACTATGATTCTTGAGTTGGGGAAGATTGCGGAGGCCTTCTCAATCCCTCCCCGTAGTGAAGTCGCCACCCTCTCCTGCTGAGCACGCAGGTCATTGCTTCCGGTATGTATGATTATGTGGCTTGGCGACCCGAGATGGACCTTATCAAGCAGCTCCATGGCACTCTGCGTTGTTGGGCACCACACCTTTCTCGTTTTGTGTCTAGGGAAAAGTTTCCATTAAAAGGACGATGTCAG